>NW_024376405.1:0-63217 GCF_016808335.1 Panicum virgatum
AAAACAGAGTTTAGGGTCCAATGGGGAGGATTGGGTGTGTTCGTTGTGAAAAATACCGACGTGACTTCGTGGCACGAGCTTTCGCATTAATTGCACTAATTCACCCAGTTTTGCATCGAGTTGCATGCGGTAATGAAACGATCCCGAATGCACCCAAACACTATGCAACGCACCAAAACATGAGTTTAGGGTCCAATGGGGTGGATTGGGTGAATTCGTATAGAAAATCCCGGTGTCACTTCGTGGCACGAGCTTTCGCATTAATTGCACCAGTTCACCCTGTATTGCATCGAGTTTCATGCTGTTACGAAACGATCGCAAATGCACCCAAACACTATGCAACGCACCAAAACATGAGTTTAGGGTCCAATGGGGCGGATTAGGTGCGTTCATTGCAAAAAATCACGACGTGACTTCGGGGCACGAACTTTTGCATTAATTGCACCAGTTCACACCGTTTTGCGCCGAGTTTCATGCAGTTACGAAACGATCCCAAATGCACCCAAACACTATGCAATGCACCAAAACATGAGTTTTGGGTCCAATGGGGTGGATTGGGTGAATTCGTAGAGAAAAATCCCGGGGTGACTTCGTGGCACGAGCTTTCGCATTAATTGCACTAATTCACCCAGTTTTGCATCGAGTTTCATGCGGGGACGAAATGATCCCAAATGCACCAAAACACTATGCAACGCACCAAAACATGAGTTTAGGGTCCAATGGGGTGGATTGGGTGCATTCGTAGAGAAAAATCCCGACGTGACTTCGGGGCACGAGCTTTCGCATTAATTGCACCAGTTCACCCTGTTTTGCATCGAGTTTGATGCAGTTACGAAACGATCCCAAATGCACCCAAACACTATGCAACGCACCAATACATGAGTTTAGGGTCCAATGGGGTCGACTGGGTGCGTTCGTAGAGAAAAAATCCCGGCGTAACTTCGTGGCACGAGCTTTCGCATTAATTGCACTAATTCACCCAGTTTTGCATCGAGTTTCATGCGGTAATGAAACGATCCCGAATGCACCCAAACACTATGCAACGCAACAAAACATGAGTTTAGGGTCCAATGGGGCGGATGGGGTGTGTTCGTTGTGAAAAATCCCGACGTGAGTTCGTGGCACGAACTTTTGATTTAATTGCACCAGTTCACTCTGTTTTGCACCGAGTTTCATGCAGTTATGAAACGATCCCAAATGCACCCAAACACTATGCAACGCACCAAAACATGAGTTTAGGGTCTAATGGGGTGGACTGGGTGCGTTCGTAGAGAAAAATCCCGGTGTGATTTCGTGGCACGAGCTTTCGCATGAATTGCACTAGTTCACCCTGTTTTGCACCGAGTTTCATGCAGTTATGAAACGATCCCAAATGCACCCAAACACTATGCAACGCACCAAAACATGAGTTTAGGGTCTAATGGGGTGGACTGGGTGCGTTCGTAGAGAAAAATCCCGATGTGACTTCGTGGCACGTATTGTTGCATTAATTGCACCAGTTCACACTGTTTTGCACCGAGTTTCATGCAGTTACGGAACGATCCCAAATGCACCCAAACACTATTCAACGCACCAAAACATGAGTTTGGGGTCTAGTGGGGTGGACAGGGTGCGTTCGTAGAAAAAAATCCTGGCTTGATTTCGTGGCACGAGCTTTCGCATTAATTGCACTAGTTCACCCTGTTTTGGATCGAGTTTCATGGAGTTACGAAATGACCCCAAAAGCACCCAAACACTATACAACGCCCCAAAACATGAGTTTAGGGTCCAATGGGGTGGACTGGGTGCGTTCGTAGAGAAAAAATCCCGGTGTGACTTCGTGGCACGAGCTTTCGCATTAATTGCACTAATTCACCCAGTTTTGCATCGAGTTTCATGCGGTAATGAAATGATCCCGAATGCACCCAAACACTATGCAACGCACTAAAACATGAGTTTAGGGTCCAATGGGGCAGATGGGGTGTGTTCGTTGCAAAAAATCCCGACGTGACTTCGTGGCACGAATTTTTGATTTAATTGTACCAGTTCACCCTGTTTTGCACCGAGTTTCATGCAGTTATGAAACGATCCCAAATGCACCCAAACACTATGCAACGCACCAAAACATGAGTTTAGGGTCCAATGGGGTGGACTGGGTGCGTTCGTAGAGAAAAAATCTCGGCGTGACTTCGTGGCACGAGCTTTCGCATTAATTGCACTAATTCACCCAGTTTTGCATCGAGTTTCATGCGGTAATGAAATGATTCCAGATGCACCCAAACACTATGCAACGCACCAAAACATGAGTTTAGGGTCCAATGGGGCGGATGGGGTGTGTTCGTTGTGAAAAATCCCGACATGACTTCGTGGCACGAACTTTTGTTTTAATTGCACCAGTCCACTCTGTTTTGCACCGAGTTTCATGCAGTTACGAAACGATCCCAAATGCACCCAAACACTATGCAACGCACCAAAACATGAGTTTAGGGTCCAATGGAGTGGATTTGGGTGCGTTCATTGCAAAAAATCCCGACGTGACTTTGTGGCACGTATTTTTGCATTAATTGCACCAGTTCACACTGTTTTGCACTGAGTTTCATGCAGTTGCGGAACGATCCCAGATGCACCCAAACACTATGCAACGCACCAAAACATGAGTTTGGGGTCTAAGGGGGTGGACTGGGTGCGTTCATTGTAAAAAATCCCGACGTGACTTCGTGGCACGTACTTTTGCATTAATTGCACCAGTTCACACTGTTTTGCACCGAGTTTCATGCAGTTACGAAACGATCCCAAATGCACCCAAACTCTATGCAACGCACCAAAACATGAGTTCGGGTTCCAATGGGGTTGATTGGGTGTGTTCGTTGCGAAAAATCCAGACGTGACATTGTGGCATGAACTTTTGCATTAATTGCACCAGTTCACCCTGTTTTGCATCGAGTTTCATGGAGTTACGAAATGACCCCAAAAGCACCCAAACACTATACAACGCACCAAAACATGAGTGTAGCATCCAATGGGGCGGATGGGGTGTGTACGTTATGAAAAATACCGACGTGACTTTGTGGCACGAACTTTTGATTTAATTGCTCCAGTTCACTCTGTTTTGCACCGAGTTTCATGCAGTTATGAAACGATCCCAAATGCACCCAAACACTATGCAACGCACCAAAACATGAGTTTACGGTCTAATGGGGTGGACTAGGTGCGTTCGTAGAGAAAAATCCCGGCGTGATTTCGTGGCACAAGCTTTCGCATGAATTGCACTTGTTCAGCCTGTTTTGCACCGAGTTTCATGCAGTTATGAAACGATCCCAAATGCACCCAAACACTATGCAACGCACCAAAACATGAGTTTACGGTCTAATGGGGTGGACTAGGTGCGTTCGTAGAGAAAAATCCCGCTGTGATTTCGTGGCTCGATCTTTCGCATTAATTGCACTAGTTCACCCTGTTTAGCATCGAGTTTCATGCCGTAATGAAATGATCCCGAATGCACCCAAACACTATACAACGCACCAAAACATGAGTTTAGGGTCCATTGGAGTGGATTGGGTGCGTTCATTGCAAAAAATCCCGACGTGACATCGTGGCACGTACTTTTGCATTAATTGCACCTGTTCACACTATTTTGCACCGAGTTTCATGCAGTTACGAAACGATCCCAAATGCACCCAAACACTATGCAACGCACCAAAACATGAGTTCGGGTTCCAATGGGGTTGATTGGGTGTGTTCGTTGCGACAAATCCGGACGTGACATTGTGTCATGAACTTTTGCATTAATTGCACCAGTTCACCTTGTTTTGCATCGAGTTTCATGGAGTTACGAAATGACCCCAAATGCACCCAAACACTATACAACGCACCAAAACATGAGTTTAGGGTCCAATGGGGCGGATGGGGTGTGTTCGTTGTAAAAAAATCCCGACGTGACTTCGTGGCACGAACTTTTGATTTAATTGCACCAGTTCACTCTGTTTTGCACCGAGTTTCATGCTGTTATGAAACATCCCAAATGCACCCAAACACTATGCAACGCACCAAAACATGAGTTTAAGGTCTAATGGAGTGGACTGGGTGCGTTCGTAGAAAAAAATCCCGGCTTGATTTCGTGCATGAGCTTTCGCATGAATTGCACTAGTTCACCCTGTTTTGGATCGAGTTTCATGCGGTTACAGATCCCAAATGCACCCAAACACTATGCAACGCACCAAAACATGAGTTTAGGGTCCAATGTGGTGGATTGGGTGCGTACATTGAGAAAAATCACGACGTGACTTCGGGGCACGAACTTTTGCATTAATTGCACCAGTTCACACCGTTTTGCGCCGAGTTTCATGCAGTTACGAAACGATCCCAAATGCACCCAAACACTATGCAATGCACCAAAACATGAGTTTTGGGTCCAATGGGGTGGATTGGGTGAATTCGTAGAGAAAAATCCCGGTGTGACTTCGTGGCACGAGCTTTCGCATTAATTGCACTAATTCACCCAGTTTTGCATCGAGTTTCATGCGGTGACGAAATGATCCCAAATGCACCAAAACACTATGCAACGCACCAAAACATGAGTTTAGGGTCCAATGGGGTGGATTGGGTGCATTCGTAGAGAAAAATCCCGGTGTGACTTCGTGGCACGAGCTTTCGCATTAATTGCACTAGTTTACCCTAATTTGTATGGAGTTTCATGCGGTTACGAAACGATCCCAAATGCCCCCAAACACTATGCAACGCACCAAAACATGAGTTTAGGGTCCAATGGAGTGGATTGGAACTGTTCATTGCAAGAAATACCGATGTGACTTCGTGGCACGTATTTTCGCATTAATTGCACCAGTTCACACTGTTTTGCACTTAGTTTCATGCAGTTACGGAACGATCCCAAATGCACCCAAACACTATACAACGCACCAAAACATGAGTTTGGGGTCTAATGGGGTGGACTGGGTGCGTTCGTAGAAAAAAATCCTGGTTTGATTTCGTGGCAAGAGCTTTCCCATTAATGCACTAGTTCACCCTGTTTTGAATCGAGTTTCATGGAGTTACGAAATGACCCCAAATGCACCCAAACACTATACAACACACCAAAACATGAGTTTAGGGTCCAATGGGGAGGATTGGGTGTGTTCGTTGTGAAAAATCCCGACGTGACTTCGTGGCACGAACTTTTGATTTAATTGCACCAGTTCACTCTGTTTTGCACCGAGTTTCATGCAGTTATGAAACAATCCCAAATGCACCCAAACACTATGCAACGCACCAAAACATGTGTTTAGGGTCTAATGGGGTGGACTGGGTGCGTTCGTAGAGAAAAATCCCGGCGTGATTTCGTGGCACGAGCTTTCGCATTAATTGCACTAGTTCACCCTGTTTTGCATCGAGTTTCATGCCGTAATGAAACGATCCCGAATGCACCCAAACACTTTGCAACGCACCAAAACATGAGTTTAGGGTCCAATGGAGCGGATTGGGTGTGTTCGTAGAAAAAAATCCCGGCTTGATTTCGTGCACGAGCTTTCGCATTAATTGCACTAGTTCACCCTATTTTGGATCGAGTTTCATGCGGTTACGGATCCCAAATACACCCAAACACTATGCAACGCACCAATGGGATTGATTGGGTGTGTTCGTTGCGAAAAATCCAGACGTGACATTGTGGCATGAACTTTTGCATTAATTGCACCAGTTCACCCTGTTTTGCATCGAGTTTCATGGAGTTACGAAATGACCCCAAACGCACCCAAACACTATACAACGCACCAAAACATGAGTTTAGGGTCCAATGGGGCGGATGGGGTGTGTTCGTTGTGAAAAATCCAGACGTGACTTCGTGGCACAAACTTTTGATTTAATTGCACCAGTTCACTCTGTTTTGCACCGAGATTCATGCAGTTATGAAACGATCCCAAATGCACCCAAACACTATGCAACGCACCAAAACATGAGTTTAGGGTCTAATGGGGTGGATTGGGTGCGTTCGTAGAGAAAAATCCCGGCGTGATTTCGTGGCACGAGCTTTCGCATGAATTGCACTTGTTCACCCTGTTTTGCACCGAGTTTCATGCAGTTATGAAACGATCCCAAATGCACCCAAACACTATTCAACGCACCAAAACTTGAGTTTAGGGTCCAATGGGGTGGACTGTTTGCGTTCGTAGAGAAAAATCCCGGCGTGACTTCGTGGCACGAGCTTTCGCATTAATTGCACTAGTTCACCCTGTTTTCCATCGAGTTTCATGCGATTACGAAATGATCCCAGATGCACCCAAACACTATGCAACGCACCAAAACATGAGTTTAGGGTCCAATGGAGTGGATTGGGTGCGTTCATTGCAAAAAATCCCGACGTGACTTCGTGGCACGTACTTTTGCATTAATTGCACCAGTTCACACTGTTTTGCACCGAGTTCATGCAGTTACGAAACGATCCCAAATGCACCAAAACACTATGCAACGCACCAAAACATGAGTTCGGGTTCCAATGGGGTTGATTGGGTGTGTTCGTTGCGAAAAATCCAGACGTGACATTGTGGCATGAACTTTTGCATTGATTGCACCAGTTCACCCTGTTTTGCCTCGAGTTTCATGGAGTTACGAAATGACCCCAAATGCACCCAAACACTATACAACGCACCAAAACATGAGTGTAGCATCCAATGGGGCGGATGGGTTGTGTAAGTTGTGAAAAATACCGACGTGACTTTGTGGCACGAACTTTTGATTTAATTGCACCAGTTCACTCTGTTTTGCACCGAGTTTCATGCAGTTATGAAACGATCCCAAATGCACCCAAACACTATGCAACGCACCAAAACATGAGTTTAGGGTCTAATGGGGTGGACTGGGTGCGTTCGTAGAGAAAAATCCCGGCGTGATTTCGTGGCACAAGCTTTCGCATGAATTGCACTTGTTCACCCTGTTTTGCACCGAGTTTCATGCAGTTATGAAACGATCCCAAATGCACCCAAACACTATTCAACGCACCAAAACATGAGTTTAGGGTCCAATGGGGTGGACTGTTTGCGTTCCTAGAGAAAAATCCCGGCGTGACTTCGTGGCACGTGCTTTCGCATTAATTGCACTAGTTCACCCTGTTTTCAATCGAGTTTCATGCGATTACGAAATGATCCCAGATGCACCCAAACACTATGCAACGCACCAAAACATGAGTTTAGGGTCCAATGGAGTGGATTGGGTGTGTTCATTGCAAAAAATCCCGACGTGACTTCGTGGCACGTACTTTTGCATTAATTGCACCAGTTCACACTGTTTTGCACCGAGTTCATGCAGTTACGAAACGATCCCAAATGCACCAAAACACTATGCAACGCACCAAAACATGAGTTCGGGTTCCAATGGGGTTGATTGGGTGTGTTCGTTGCGAAAAATCCAGACGTGACATTGTGGCATGAACTTTTGCATTAATTGCACCAGTTCACCCTGTTTTGCATCGAGTTTCATGGAGTTACGAAATGACCCCAAATGCACCCAAACACTATACAACGCACCAAAACATGAGTGTAGCATCCAATGGGGCGGATGGGTTGTGTACGTTGTGAAAAATACCGACGTGACTTTGTGGCACGAACTTTTGATTTAATTGCACCAGTTCACTCTGTTTTGCACCGAGTTTCATGCAGTTATGAAACGATCCCAAATGCACCCAAACACTATGCAACGCACCAAAACATGAGTTTAGGGTCTAATGGGGTGGACTGGGTGCGTTCGTAGAGAAAAATCCCGGCGTGATTTCGTGGCACAAGCTTTAGCATGAATTGCACTTGTTCAGCCTGTTTTGCACCGAGTTTCATGCAGTTATGAAACGATCCCAAATGCACCCAAACACTATTCAACGCACCAAAACATGAGTTTAGGGTCCAATGGGGTGGACTGTTTGCGTTCCTAGAGAAAAATCCCGGCGTGACTTCGTGGCACGTGCTTTCGCATTAATTGCACTAGGTCACCCTATTTTCCATCGAGTTTCATGCGATTACGAAATGATCCCAGATGCACCCAAACACTATGCAACGCACCAAAACATGAGTTTAGGGTCCAATGGAGTGGATTGGGTGCGTTCATTGCAAAAAATCCCGACGTGACTTCGTGGCACGTACTTTTGCATTAATTGCACCAGTTCACACTGTTTTGCACCGAGTTCATGCAGTTACGAAACGATCCCAAATGCACCCAAACACTATGCAACGCACCAAAACATGAGTTCGGGTTCCAATGGGGTTGATTGGGTGTGTTCGTTGCGAAAAATCCAGACGTGACATTGTGGTATGAACTTTTGCATTAATTGCACCAGTTCACCCTGTTTTGCATCGAGTTTCATGGAGTTACGAAATGACCCCAAATGCACCCAAACACTATACAACGCACCAAAACATGAGTGTAGCATCCAATGGGGCAGATGGGGTGTGTATGTTGTGAAAAATCCCGACGTGACTTTGTGGCACGAACTTTTGATTTAATTGCACTAGTTCACTCTGTTTTGCACCGAGTTTCATGCAGTTATGAAACGATCCCAAATGCACCCAAACACTATGCAACGCACCAAAACATGAGTTTAGGGTCTAATGGGGTGGACTAGGTGCGTTCGTAGGGAAAAATCCCGCTGTGATTTCGTGGCACGATCTTTCGCATTAATTGCACTAGTTCACCCTGTTTAGCATCGAGTTTCATGCAGTTACGAAACGATCCCAAATGCACCCAAACACTATACAACACACCAAAACATGAGTTTGGGGTCTAATGGGGTGGACTGGGTGCGTTCGTAGAAAAAAATCCTGGCTTGATTTCGTGGCAAGAGCTTTCCCATTAATGCACTAGTTCACCCTGTTTTGGATCGAGTTTCATGGAGTTACGAAATGACCCCAAATGCACCGAAACACTATACAACGCACCAAAACATGAGTTTAGGGTCCAATGGGGAGGATTGGCTGTGTTTGTTGTGAAAAATCCCGACGTGACTTCGTGGCACGAACTTTTGATTTAATTGCACCAGTTCACTCTGTTTTGCACCGAGTTTCATGCAGTTTTGAAACGATCCCAAATGCACCCAAACACTATGCAACGCACCAAAACATGAGTTCGGGTTCCAATGGGGTTGATTGGGTGTGTTCGTTGCGACAAATCCGGACGTGACATTGTGTCATGAACTTTTGCATTAATTGCACCAGTTCACCTTGTTTTGCATCGAGTTTCATGGAGTTACGAAATGACCCCAAATGCACCCAAACACTATACAACGCACCAAAACATGAGTTTAGGGTCCAATGGGGCGGATGGGGTGTGTTCGTTGTAAAAAATCCCGACGTGACTTCGTGGCACGAACTTTTGATTTAATTGCACCAGTTCACTCTGTTTTGCACCGAGTTTCATGCTGTTATGAAACATCCCAAATGCACCCAAACACTATGCAACGCACCAAAACATGAGTTTAAGGTCTAATGGAGTGGACTGGGTGCGTTCGTAGAAAAAAATCCCGGCTTGATTTCGTGCATGAGCTTTCGCATGAATTGCACTAGTTCACCCTGTTTTGGATCGAGTTTCATGCGGTTACAGATCCCAAATGCACCCAAACACTATGCAACGCACCAAAACATGAGTTTAGGGTCCAATGTGGTGGATTGGGTGCGTACATTGTGAAAAATCACGACGTGACTTCGGGGCACGAACTTTTGCATTAATTGCACCAGTTCACACCGTTTTGCGCCGAGTTTCATGCAGTTACGAAACGATCCCAAATGCACCCAAACACTATGCAATGCACCAAAACATGAGTTTTGGGTCCAATGGGGTGGATTGGGTGAATTCGTAGAGAAAAATCCCGGTGTGACTTCGTGGCACGAGCTTTCGCATTAATTGCACTAATTCACCCAGTTTTGCATCGAGTTTCATGCGGTGACGAAATGATCCCAAATGCACCAAAACACTATGCAACGCACCAAAACATGAGTTTAGGGTCCAATGGGGTGGATTGGGTGCATTCGTAGAGAAAAATCCCGGTGTGACTTCGTGGCACGAGCTTTCGCATTAATTGCACTAGTTTACCCTAATTTGCATGGAGTTTCATGCGGTTACGAAACGATCCCAAATGCCCCCAAACACTATGCAACGCACCAAAACATGAGTTTAGGGTCCAATGGAGTGGATTGGAACTGTTCATTGCAAGAAATACCGATGTGACTTCGTGGCACGTATTTTCGCATTAATTGCACCAGTTCACACTGTTTTGCACTTAGTTTCATGCAGTTACGGAACGATCCCAAATGCACCCAAACACTATACAACGCACCAAAACATGAGTTTGGGGTCTAATGGGGTGGACTGGGTGCGTTCGTAGAAAAAAATCCTGGTTTGATTTCGTGGCAAGAGCTTTCCCATTAATGCACTAGTTCACCCTGTTTTGGATCGAGTTTCATGGAGTTACGAAATGACCCCAAATGCACCCAAACACTATACAACACACCAAAACATGAGTTTAGGGTCCAATGGGGAGGATTGGGTGTGTTCGTTGTGAAAAATCCCGACGTGACTTCGTGGCACGAACTTTTGATTTAATTGCACCAGTTCACTCTGTTTTGCACCGAGTTTCATGCAGTTATGAAACAATCCCAAATGCACCCAAACACTATGCAACGCACCAAAACATGTGTTTAGGGTCTAATGGGGTGGACTGGGTGCGTTCGTAGAGAAAAATCCCGGCGTGATTTCGTGGCACGAGCTTTCGCATTAATTGCACTAGTTCACCCTGTTTTGCATCGAGTTTCATGCCGTAATGAAACGATCCCGAATGCACCCAAACACTTTGCAACGCACCAAAACATGAGTTTAGGGTCCAATGGAGCGGATTGGGTGTGTTCGTAGAAAAAAATCCCGGCTTGATTTCGTGCACGAGCTTTCGCATTAATTGCACTAGTTCACCCTATTTTGGATCGAGTTTCATGCGGTTACGGATCCCAAATACACCCAAACACTATGCAACGCACCAATGGGATTGATTGGGTGTGTTCGTTGCGAAAAATCCAGACGTGACATTGTGGCATGAACTTTTGCATTAATTGCACCAGTTCACCCTGTTTTGCATCGAGTTTCATGGAGTTACGAAATGACCCCAAACGCACCCAAACACTATACAACGCACCAAAACATGAGTTTAGGGTCCAATGGGGCGGATGGGGTGTGTTCGTTGTGAAAAATCCAGACGTGACTTCGTGGCACAAACTTTTGATTTAATTGCACCAGTTCACTCTGTTTTGCACCGAGATTCATGCAGTTATGAAACGATCCCAAATGCACCCAAACACTATGCAACGCACCAAAACATGAGTTTAGGGTCTAATGGGGTGGATTGGGTGCGTTCGTAGAGAAAAATCCCGGCGTGATTTCGTGGCACGAGCTTTCGCATGAATTGCACTTGTTCACCCTGTTTTGCACCGAGTTTCATGCAGTTATGAAACGATCCCAAATGCACCCAAACACTATTCAACGCACCAAAACTTGAGTTTAGGGTCCAATGGGGTGGACTGTTTGCGTTCGTAGAGAAAAATCCCGGCGTGACTTCGTGGCACGAGCTTTCGCATTAATTGCACTAGTTCACCCTGTTTTCCATCGAGTTTCATGCGATTACGAAATGATCCCAGATGCACCCAAACACTATGCAACGCACCAAAACATGAGTTTAGGGTCCAATGGAGTGGATTGGGTGCGTTCATTGCAAAAAATCCCGACGTGACTTCGTGGCACGTACTTTTGCATTAATTGCACCAGTTCACACTGTTTTGCACCGAGTTCATGCAGTTACGAAACGATCCCAAATGCACCAAAACACTATGCAACGCACCAAAACATGAGTTCGGGTTCCAATGGGGTTGATTGGGTGTGTTCGTTGCGAAAAATCCAGACGTGACATTGTGGCATGAACTTTTGCATTGATTGCACCAGTTCACCCTGTTTTGCCTCGAGTTTCATGGAGTTACGAAATGACCCCAAATGCACCCAAACACTATACAACGCACCAAAACATGAGTGTAGCATCCAATGGGGCGGATGGGTTGTGTACGTTGTGAAAAATACCGACGTGACTTTGTGGCACGAACTTTTGATTTAATTGCACCAGTTCACTCTGTTTTGCACCGAGTTTCATGCAGTTATGAAACGATCCCAAATGCACCCAAACACTATGCAACGCACCAAAACATGAGTTTAGGGTCTAATGGGGTGGACTGGGTGCGTTCGTAGAGAAAAATCCCGGCGTGATTTCGTGGCACAAGCTTTCGCATGAATTGCACTTGTTCACCCTGTTTTGCACCGAGTTTCATGCAGTAATGAAACGATCCCAAATGCACCCAAACACTATTCAACGCACCAAAACATGAGTTTAGGGTCCAATGGGGTGGACTGTTTGCGTTCCTAGAGAAAAATCCCGGCGTGACTTCGTGGCACGTGCTTTCGCATTAATTGCACTAGTTCACACTGTTTTGCACCGAGTTCATGCAGTTACGAAACGATCCCAAATGCACCCAAACACTATGCAACGCACCAAAACATGAGTTTAGGGTCCAATGGGGAGGATTGGGTGTGTTCGTTGTGAAAAATCCCGACGTGACTTCGTGGCACGAACTTTTGATTTAATTGCACCAGTTCACTCTGTTTTGCACCGAGTTTCATGCAGTTATGAAACGATCCCAAATGCACCCAAACACTATGCAACGCACCAAAACATGTGTTAGGGTCTAATGGGGTGGACTGGGTGCGTTCGTAGAGAAAAATCTCGTCGTGATTTCGTGGCACGAGCTTTCGCATTAATTGCACTAGTTCAACCTGTTTTCCATCGAGTTTCATGCGATTACGAAATGATCCCAGATGCACCCAAACACTATGCAACGCACCAAAACATGAGTTTAGGGTCCAATGGAGTGGATTGGGTGTGTTCATTGCAAAAAATCCCGACGTGACTTCATGGCACGTACTTTTGCATTAATTGCACCAGTTCACACTGTTTTGCACCGAGTTCATGCAGTTACGAAACGATCCCAAATGCACCCAAACACTATGCAACGCACCAAAACATGAGTTCGGGTTCCAATGGGGTTGATTGGGTGTGTTCGTTGCGAAAAATCCAGACGTGACATTGTGGCATGAACTTTTGCATTAATTGCACCAGTTCACCCTGTTTTGCATCGAGTTTCATGGAGTTACGAAATGACCCCAAATGCACCCAAACACTATACAACGCACCAAAACATGAGTGTAGCATCCAATGGGGCGGATGGGTTGTGTACGTTGTGAAAAATACCGACGTGACTTTGTGGCACGAACTTTTGATTTAATTGCACCAGTTCACTCTGTTTTACACCGAGTTTCATGCAGTTATGAAACGATCCCAAATGCACCCAAACACTATGCAACGCACCAAAACATGAGTTTAGGGTCTAATGGGGTGGACTGGGTGCGTTCGTAGAGAAAAATCCCGGCGTGATTTCGTGGCACAAGCTTTCGCATGAATTGCACTTGTTCACCCTGTTTTGCACCGAGTTTCATGCAGTTATGAAACGATCCCAAATGCACCCAAACACTGTTCAACGCACCAAAACATGAGTTTAGGGTCCAATGGGGTGGACTGTTTGCGTTCCTAGAGAAAAATCCCGGCGTGACTTCGTGGCACGTGCTTTCGCATTAATTGCACTAGTTCACCCTGTTTTCCATCGAGTTTCATGCGATTACGAAATGATCCCAGATGCACCCAAACACTATGCAACGCACCAAAACATGAGTTTAGGGTCCAATGGAGTGGATTGGGTGTGTTCATTGCAAAAAATCCCGACGTGACTTCGTGGCACGTACTTTTGCATTAATTGCACCAGTTCACACTGTTTTGCACCGAGTTCATGCAGTTACGAAACGATCCCAAATGCACCAAAACACTATGCAACGCACCAAAACATGAGTTCGGGTTCCAATGGGGTTGATTGGGTGTGTTCGTTGCGAAAAATCCAGACGTGACATTGTGGCATGAACTTTTGCATTAATTGCACCAGTTCACCCTGTTTTGCATCGAGTTTCATGGAGTTACGAAATGACCCCAAATGCACCCAAACACTATACAACGCACCAAAACATGAGTGTAGCATCCAATGGGGCAGATGGGGTGTGTATGTTGTGAAAAATCCCGACGTGACTTTGTGGCACGAACTTTTGATTTAATTGCACTAGTTCACTCTGTTTTGCACCGAGTTTCATGCAGTTATGAAACGATCCCAAATGCACCCAAACACTATGCAACGCACCAAAACATGAGTTTAGGGTCTAATGGGGTGGACTAGGTGCGTTCGTAGGGAAAAATCCCGCTGTGATTTCGTGGCACGATCTTTCGCATTAATTGCACTAGTTCACCCTGTTTAGCATCGAGTTTCATGCAGTTACGAAACGATCCCAAATGCACCCAAACACTATACAACACACCAAAACATGAGTTTGGGGTCTAATGGGGTGGACTGGGTGCGTTCGTAGAAAAAAATCCTGGCTTGATTTCGTGGCAAGAGCTTTCCCATTAATGCACTAGTTCACCCTGTTTTGGATCGAGTTTCATGGAGTTACGAAATGACCCCAAATGCACCGAAACACTATACAACGCACCAAAACATGAGTTTAGGGTCCAATGGGGAGGATTGGGTGTGTTCGTTGTGAAAAATCCCGACGTGACTTCGTGGCACGAACTTTTGATTTAATTGCACCAGTTCACTCTGTTTTGCACCGAGTTTCATGCAGTTATGAAACGATCCCAAATGCACCCAAACACTATGCAACGCACCAAAACATGTGTTAGGGTCTAATGGGGTGGACTGGGTGCGTTCGTAGAGAAAAATCTCGGCGTGATTTCGTGGCACGAGCTTTCGCATTAATTGCACTAGTTCAACCTGTTTTCCATCGAGTTTCATGCGATTACGAAATGATCCCAGATGCACCCAAACACTATGCAACGCACCAAAACATGAGTTTAGGGTCCAATGGAGTGGATTGGGTGTGTTCATTGCAAAAAATCCCGACGTGACTTCGTGGCACGTACTTTTGCATTAATTGCACCAGTTCACACTGTTTTGCACCGAGTTCATGCAGTTACGAAACGATCCCAAATGCACCAAAACACTATGCAACGAACCAAAACATGAGTTCGGGTTGCAATGGGGTTGATTGGGTGTGTTCGTTGCGAAAAATCCAGACGTGACATTGTGGCATGAACTTTTGCATTAATTGCACCAGTTCACCCTGTTTTGCATCGAGTTTCATGGAGTTACGAAATGACCCCAAATGCACCCAAACACTATACAACGCACCAAAACATGAGTGTAGCATCCAATGGGGCAGATGGGGTGTGTATGTTGTGAAAAATCCCGACGTGACTTTGTGGCACGAACTTTTGATTTAATTGCACTAGTTCACTCTGTTTTGCACCGAGTTTCATGCAGTTATGAAACGATCCCAAATGCACCCAAACACTATGCAACGCGCCAAAACATGAGTTTAGGGTCTAATGGGGTGGACTAGGTGCGTTCGTAGGGAAAAATCCCGCTGTGATTTCGTGGCACGATCTTTCGCATTAATTGCACTAGTTCACCCTGTTTAGCATCGAGTTTCATGCAGTTACGAAACGATCCCAAATGCACCCAAACACTATACAACACACCAAAACATGAGTTTGGGGTCTAATGGGGTGGACTGGGTGCGTTCGTAGAAAAAAATCCTGGCTTGATTTCGTGGCAAGAGCTTTCCCATTAATGCACTAGTTCACCCTATTTTGGATCGAGTTTCATGGAGTTACGAAATGACCCCAAATGCACCGAAACACTATACAACGCACCGAAACATGAGTTTAGGGTCCAATGGAGTGGATTGGGTGCGTTCATTGCAAAAAAATCCCGACGTGACTTCGTGGCACGTACTTTTGCTTTAATTGCACCAGTTCACACTGTTTTGCACCGAGTTCATGCAGTTACGAAACGATCCCAAATGCACCCAAACACTATGCAACGCACCAAAACATGAGTTCGGGTTCCAATGGGGTTGATTGGGTGTGTTCGTTGCGAAAAATCCAGACGTGACATTGTGGCATGAACTTTTGCATTAATTGCACTAGTTCACCCTATTTTGCATCTAGTTTCATGGAGTTACGAAATGACCCCAAATGCACCCAAACACTATACAACGCACCAAAACATGAGTTTAGGGTCCAATGGGGCGGATGGGGTGTGTATGTTGTGAAAAATCCAGACGTGACTTCGTGGCACAAACTTTTGATTTAATTGCACCAGTTCACTCTGTTTTGCACCGAGTTTCATGCAGTTATGAAACGATCCCAAATGCACCCAAACACTATGCAACGCACCTAAACATGTGTTAGGATCTAATGGGGTGGACTGGGTGCGTTCGTAGAGAAAAATCTCGGCGTGATTTCGTGGCACGAGCTTTCGCATTAATTGCACTAGTTCACCCTGTTTTGCATCGAGTTTCATGCCGTAATGAAACGATCCCGAATGCACCCAAACACTATACAACGCACCAAAACATGAGTTTACGGTCTAATGGGGTGGACTGGGTGCGTTCGTAGAAAAAAATCCCGGCTTGATTTTGTGCACGAGCTTTCGCATTAATTGCACTAGTTCACCCTATTTTGGATCGAGTTTCATGCGGTTACGGATCCCAAATGCACCCAAACACTATGCAACGCACCAAAACATGAGTTCGAGTTCCAATGGGATTGATTGGGTGTGTTCGTTGCGAAAAATCCAGACGTGACATTGTGGCATGAACTTTTGCATTAATTGCACCAGTTCACCCTGTTTTGCATCGAGTTTCATGGAGTGACGAAATGACCCCAAATGCACCCAAACACTATACAACGCACCAAAACATGAGTTTAGGGTCCAATGGGGCGGATGGGGTGAGTTCGTTGTGAAAAATCCCGACGTGACTTCGTGGCACGAACTTTTGATTTAATTGCACCAGTTCACTCTGTTTTGCACCGAGTTTCATGCAGTTATGAAACGATCCCAAATGCACCCAAACACTATGCAACGCACCAAAACATGTGTTTAGGGTCTAATGGGGTGGACCGGGTGCGTTCGTAGGGAAAAATCCCGGCGTGATTTCGTGGCACGAGCTTTCGCATTAATTGCACTAGTTCACCCTGTTTTGCATCGAGTTTCATGCCGTAATGAAACGATCCCGAATGCACCCAAACACTTTGCAACGCACCAAAACATGAGTTTAGGGTCCAATGGGGCGGATTGGGTGTGTTCGTAGAAAAAAATCCCGGCTTGATTTCGTGCACGAGCTTTCGCATTAATTGCACTAGTTCACCCTATTTTGGATCGAGTTTCATGCGGTTACGGATCCCAAATACACCCAAACACTATGCAACGCACCAAAACATGAGTTCGGGTACCAATGGGATTGATTGGGTGTGTTCGTTGCGAAAAATCCAGACGTGACATTGTGGCATGAACTTTTGCATTAATTGCACCAGTTCACCCTGTTTTGCATCGAGTTTCATGGAGTTACGAAATGACCCCAAACGCACCTAAACACTATACAACGCACCAAAACATGAGTTTAGGGTCCAATGGGGTGGATTGGGTGCGTTCGTAGAGAAAAATCCCTGCGTGATTTCGTGGCACGAGCTTTCGCATGAATTGCACTTGTTCACCCTGTTTTGCACCGAGTTTCATGCAGTTATGAAACGATCCCAAATGCACCCAAACACTATTCAACGCACCAAAACATGAGTTTAGGGTCCAATGGGGTGGACTGTTTGCGTTCGTAGAGAAAAATCCCGACGTGACTTCGTGGCACGAGCTTTCGCATTAATTGCACTAGTTCACCCTGTTTTCCATCGAGTTTCATGCGATTACGAAATGATCCCAGATGCACCCAAACACTATGCAACGCACCAAAACATGAGTTTAGGGTCCAATGGAGTGGATTGGGTGCGTTCATTGCAAAAAATCCCGACGTGACTTCGTGGCACGTACTTTTGCATTAATTGCACCAGTTCACACTGTTTTGCACCGAGTTCATGCAGTTACGAAACGATCCCAAATGCACCCAAACACTATGCAACGCACCAAAACATGAGTTCGGGTTCCAATGGGGTTGATTGGGTGTGTTCGTTGCGAAAAATCCAGACGTGACATTGTGGCAGGAACTTTTGCATTAATTGCACCAGTTCACCCTGTTTTGCATCGAGTTTCATGGAGTTACGAAATGACCCCAAATGCACCCAAACACTATACAACGCACCAAAACATGAGTGTAGCATCCAATGGGGCAGATGGGGTGTGTATGTTGTGAAAAATCCCAACGTGACTTTGTGGCACGAACTTTTGATTTAATTGCACTAGTTCACTCTGTTTTGCACCGAGTTTCATGCAGTTATGAAACGATCCCAAATGCACCCAAACACTATGCAACGCACCAAAACATGAGTTTAGGGTCTAATGGGGTGGACTAGGTGCGTTTGTAGGGAAAAATCCCGCTGTGATTTCGTGGCACGATCTTTCGCATTAATTGCACTAGTTCACCCTGTTTAGCATCGAGTTTCATGTAGTTACGAAACGATCCCAAATGCACCCAAACACTATACAACACACCAAAACATGAGTTTGGGGTCTAATGGGGTGGACTGGGTGCGTTCGTAGAAAAAAATCCTGGCTTGATTTCGTGGCAAGAGCTTTCCCATTAATGCACTAGTTCACCCTGTTTTGGATCGAGTTTCATGGAGTTACGAAATGACCCCAAATGCACCCAAACACTATACAACGCACCAAAACATGAGTTTAGGGTTCAATGGGGAGGATTGGGTGTGTTCGTTGTGAAAAATCCCGACGTGACTTCGTGGCACGAACTTTTGATTTAATTGCAACAGTTCACTCTATTTTGCACCGAGTTTCATGCAGTTATGAAACGATCCCAAATGCACCCAAACACTATGCAACGCACCAAAACATGTGTTTAGGGTCTAATGGGGTGGACTGGGTGCGTTCGTAGGGAAAAATCCCGGCGTGATTTCGTGGCACGAGCTTTCGCATTAATTGCACTAGTTCACCCTGTTTTGCATCGAGTTTCATGCCGTAATGAAACGATCCCGAATGCACCCAAACACTTTGCAACGCACCAAAACATTAGTTTAGGGTCCAATGGGGCGGATTGGGTGTGTTCGTAGAAAAAAAATCCCGGCTTGATTTCGTGCACGAGCTTTCGCATTAATTGCACTAGTTCACCCTATTTTGGATCGAGTTTCATGCGGTTACGGATCCCAAATACACCCAAACACTATGCAACGCACCAAAACATGAGTTCGGGTACCAATGGGATTGATTGGGTGTGTTCGTTGCGAAAAATCCAGACGTGACATTGTGGCATGAACTTTTGCATTAATTGCACCAGTTCACCCTGTTTTGCATCGAGTTTCATGGAGTTACGAAATGACCCCAAACGCACCCAAACACTATACAACGCACCAAAACATGAGTTTAGGGTCCAATGGGGCGGATGGGGTGTGTTCGTTGTGAAAAATCCAGACGTGACTTCGTGGCACAAACTTTTGATTTAATTGCACCAGTTCACTCTGTTTTGCACCGAGATTCATGCAGTTATGAAACGATCCCAAATGCACCCAAACACTATGCAACGCACCAAAACATGAGTTCGGGTACCAATGGGATTGATTGGGTGTGTTCGTTGCGAAAAATCCAGACGTGACATTGTGGCATGAACTTTTGCATTAATTGCACCAGTTCACCCTGTTTTGCATCGAGTTTCATGGAGTGACGAAATGACCCCAAATGCACCCAAACACTATACAACGCACCAAAACATGAGTTTAGGGTCCAATGGGGCGGATGGGGTGAGTTCGTTGTGAAAAATCCCGACGTGACTTCGTGGCACGAACTTTTGATTTAATTGCACCAGTTCACTCTGTTTTGCACCGAGTTTCATGCAGTTATGAAACGATCCCAAATGCACCCAAACACTATGCAACGCACCAAAACATGTGTTTAGGGTCTAATGGGGTGGACCGGGTGCGTTCGTAGGGAAAAATCCCGGCGTGATTTCGTGGCACGAGCTTTCGCATTAATTGCACTAGTTCACCCTGTTTTGCATCGAGTTTCATGCCGTAATGAAACGATCCCGAATGCACCCAAACACTTTGCAACGCACCAAAACATGAGTTTAGGGTCCAATGGGGCGGATTGGGTGTGTTCGTAGAAAAAAATCCCGGCTTGATTTCGTGCACGAGCTTTCGCATTAATTGCACTAGTTCACCCTATTTTGGATCGAGTTTCATGCGGTTACGGATCCCAAATACACCCAAACACTATGCAACGCACCAAAACATGAGTTCGGGTACCAATGGGATTGATTGGGTGTGTTCGTTGCGAAAAATCCAGACGTGACATTGTGGCATGAACTTTTGCATTAATTGCACCAGTTCACCCTGTTTTGCATCGAGTTTCATGGAGTTACGAAATGACCCCAAACGCACCTAAACACTATACAACGCACCAAAACATGAGTTTAGGGTCCAATGGGGTGGATTGGGTGCGTTCGTAGAGAAAAATCCCTGCGTGATTTCGTGGCACGAGCTTTCGCATGAATTGCACTTGTTCACCCTGTTTTGCACCGAGTTTCATGCAGTTATGAAACGATCCCAAATGCACCCAAACACTATTCAACGCACCAAAACATGAGTTTAGGGTCCAATGGGGTGGACTGTTTGCGTTCGTAGAGAAAAATCCCGACGTGACTTCGTGGCACGAGCTTTCGCATTAATTGCACTAGTTCACCCTGTTTTCCATCGAGTTTCATGCGATTACGAAATGATCCCAGATGCACCCAAACACTATGCAACGCACCAAAACATGAGTTTAGGGTCCAATGGAGTGGATTGGGTGCGTTCATTGCAAAAAATCCCGACGTGACTTCGTGGCACGTACTTTTGCATTAATTGCACCAGTTCACACTGTTTTGCACCGAGTTCATGCAGTTACGAAACGATCCCAAATGCACCCAAACACTATGCAACGCACCAAAACATGAGTTCGGGTTCCAATGGGGTTGATTGGGTGTGTTCGTTGCGAAAAATCCAGACGTGACATTGTGGCAGGAACTTTTGCATTAATTGCACCAGTTCACCCTGTTTTGCATCGAGTTTCATGGAGTTACGAAATGACCCCAAATGCACCCAAACACTATACAACGCACCAAAACATGAGTGTAGCATCCAATGGGGCAGATGGGGTGTGTATGTTGTGAAAAATCCCAACGTGACTTTGTGGCACGAACTTTTGATTTAATTGCACTAGTTCACTCTGTTTTGCACCGAGTTTCATGCAGTTATGAAACGATCCCAAATGCACCCAAACACTATGCAACGCACCAAAACATGAGTTTAGGGTCTAATGGGGTGGACTAGGTGCGTTTGTAGGGAAAAATCCCGCTGTGATTTCGTGGCACGATCTTTCGCATTAATTGCACTAGTTCACCCTGTTTAGCATCGAGTTTCATGTAGTTACGAAACGATCCCAAATGCACCCAAACACTATACAACACACCAAAACATGAGTTTGGGGTCTAATGGGGTGGACTGGGTGCGTTCGTAGAAAAAAATCCTGGCTTGATTTCGTGGCAAGAGCTTTCCCATTAATGCACTAGTTCACCCTGTTTTGGATCGAGTTTCATGGAGTTACGAAATGACCCCAAATGCACCCAAACACTATACAACGCACCAAAACATGAGTTTAGGGTTCAATGGGGAGGATTGGGTGTGTTCGTTGTGAAAAATCCCGACGTGACTTCGTGGCACGAACTTTTGATTTAATTGCAACAGTTCACTCTATTTTGCACCGAGTTTCATGCAGTTATGAAACGATCCCAAATGCACCCAAACACTATGCAACGCACCAAAACATGTGTTTAGGGTCTAATGGGGTGGACTGGGTGCGTTCGTAGGGAAAAATCCCGGCGTGATTTCGTGGCACGAGCTTTCGCATTAATTGCACTAGTTCACCCTGTTTTGCATCGAGTTTCATGCCGTAATGAAACGATCCCGAATGCACCCAAACACTTTGCAACGCACCAAAACATTAGTTTAGGGTCCAATGGGGCGGATTGGGTGTGTTCGTAGAAAAAAAATCCCGGCTTGATTTCGTGCACGAGCTTTCGCATTAATTGCACTAGTTCACCCTATTTTGGATCGAGTTTCATGCGGTTACGGATCCCAAATACACCCAAACACTATGCAACGCACCAAAACATGAGTTCGGGTACCAATGGGATTGATTGGGTGTGTTCGTTGCGAAAAATCCAGACGTGACATTGTGGCATGAACTTTTGCATTAATTGCACCAGTTCACCCTGTTTTGCATCGAGTTTCATGGAGTTACGAAATGACCCCAAACGCACCCAAACACTATACAACGCACCAAAACATGAGTTTAGGGTCCAATGGGGCGGATGGGGTGTGTTCGTTGTGAAAAATCCAGACGTGACTTCGTGGCACAAACTTTTGATTTAATTGCACCAGTTCACTCTGTTTTGCACCGAGATTCATGCAGTTATGAAACGATCCCAAATGCACCCAAACACTATGCAACGCACCAAAACATGAGTTTAGGGTCTAATGTGGTGGACTGGGTGCGTTCGTAGAGAAAAATCCCGGCGTGATTTCGTGGCACGAGCTTTCGCATGAATTGCACTTGTTCACCCTGTTTTGCACCGAGTTTCATGCAGTTATGAAACGATCCCAAATGCACCCAAACACTATTCAACGCACCAAAACATGAGTTTAGGGTCCAATGGGGTGGACTGTTTGCGTTCGTAGAGAAAAATCCCGGCGTGACTTCGTGGCACGAGCTTTCGCATTAATTGCACTAGTTCACCCTGTTTTCCATCGAGTTTCATGCGATTACGAAATGATCCCAGATGCACCCAAACACTATGCAACGCACCAAAACATGAGTTTAGGGTCCAATGGAGTGGATTGGGTGCGTTCATTGCAAAAAATCCCGACGTGACTTCGTGGCACGTACTTTTGCATTAATTGCACCAGTTCACACTGTTTTGCACCGAGTTCATGCAGTTACGAAACGATCCCAAATGCACCAAAACACTATGCAACGCACCAAAACATGAGTTCGGGTTCCAATGGGGTTGATTGGGTGTGTTCGTTGCGAAAAATCCAGACGTGACATTGTGGCATGAACTTTTGCATTAATTGCACCAGTTCACCCTGTTTTGCATCGAGTTTCATGGAGTTACGAAATGACCCCAAATGCACCCAAACACTATACAACGCACCAAAACATGAGTGTAGCATCCAATGGGGCGGATGGGCTGTGTACGTTGTGAAAAATACCGACGTGACTTTGTGGCACGAACTTTTGATTTAATTGCACCAGTTCACACTGTTTTGCACCGAGTTTCATGCAGTTATGAAACGATCCCAAATGCACCCAAACACTATGCAACGCACCAAAACATGAGTTTAGGGTCTAATGGGGTGGACTGGGTGCGTTCGTAGAGAAAAATCCCGGCGTGATTTCGTGGCACAAGCTTTCGCATGAATTGCACTTGTTCACCCTGTTTTGCACCGAGTTTCATGCAGTTATGAAACGATCCCAAATGCACCCAAACACTATTCAACGCACCAAAACATGAGTTTAGGGTCCAATGGGGTGGACTGTTTGTGTTCCTAGAGAAAAATCCCGGCGTGACTTCGTGGCACGTGCTTTCGCATTAATTGCACTAGTTCACCCTGTTTTCCATCGAGTTTCATGCGATTACGAAATGATCCCAGATGCACCCAAACACTATGCAACGCACCAAAACATGAGTTTAGGGTCCAATGGAGTGGATTGGGTGCGTTCATTGCAAAAAATCCCGACGTGACTTCGTGGCACGTACTTTTGCATTAATTGCACCAGTTCACACTGTTTTGCACCGAGTTCATGCAGTTACGAAACGATCCCAAATGCACCCAAACACTATGCAACGCACCAAAACATGAGTTCGGGTTCCAATGGGGTTGATTGGGTGTGTTCGTTGCGAAAAATCCAGACGTGACATTGTGGCATGAACTTTTGCATTAATTGCACCAGTTCACCCTGTTTTGCATCGAGTTTCATGGAGTTACGAAATGACCCCAAATGCACCCAAACACTATACAACGCACCAAAACATGAGTGTAGCATCCAATGGGGCGGATGGGGTGTGTATGTTGTGAAAAATCCCGACGTGACTTTGTGGCACGAACTTTTGATTTAATTGCACTAGTTCACTCTGTTTTGCACCGAGTTTCATGCAGTTATGAAACGATCCCAAATGCACCCAAACACTATGCAACGCACCAAAACATGAGTTTAGGGTCTAATGGGGTGGACTAGGTGCATTCGTAGGGAAAAATCCCGCTGTGATTTCGTGGCACGATCTTTCGCATTAATTGCACTAGTTCACCCTGTTTAGCATCGAGTTTCATGCCGTAATGAAATGATCCCGAATGCACCCAAACACTATGCAACGCACCAAAACATGAGTTTAGGGTCTAATGGGGTGGACTGGGTGGGTTCGTAGAAAAAAATCCCGGCTTGATTTCGTGCATGAGCTTTCGCATGAATTGCACTAGTTCACCCTGTTTTCCATCGAGTTTCATGCGATTACAAAATGATCCCAGATGCACCCAAACACTATGCAACGCACCAAAACATGAGTTTAGGGTCCAATGGAGTGGATTGGGTGCGTTCATTGCAAAAAATCCCGACGTGACTTCGTGGCACGTACTTTTGCATTAATTGCACCAGTTCACACTGTTTTGCACCGAGTTCATGCAGTTACGAAACGATCCCAAATGCACCCAAACACTATGCAACGCACCAAAACATGAGTTCGGGTTCCAATGGGGTTGATTGGGTGTGTTCGTTTCGAAAAATCCAGACGTGACATTGTGGCATGAACTTTTGCATTAATTGCACCAGTTCACCCTGTTTTGCATCGAGTTTCATGGAGTTACGAAATGACCCCAAATGCACCCAAACACTATACATCGCACCAAAACATGAGTGTAGCATCCAATGGGGCAGATGGGGTGTGTATGTTGTGAAAAATCCCAACGTGACTTTGTGGCACGAACTTTTGATTTAATTGCACTAGTTCACTCTGTTTTGCACCGAGTTTCATGCAGTTATGAAACGATCCCAAATGCACCCAAACACTATGCACCGCACCAAAACATGAGTTTAGGGTCTAATGGGGTGGACTAGGTGCGTTCGTAGTGAAAAATCCCGCTGTGATTTCGTGGCACGATCTTTCGCATTAATTGCACTAGTTCACCCTGTTTAGCATCGAGTTTCATGCCGTAATGAAATGATCCCGAATGCACCCAAACACTATGCAACGCACCAAAACATGAGTTTAGGGTCTAATGGGGTGGACTGGGTGGGTTCGTAGAAAAAAATCCCGGCTTGATTTCGTGCATGAGCTTTCGCATGAATTGCACTAGTTCACCCTGTTTTGGATCGAGTTTCATGCGATTACGGATCCCAAATGCACCCAAACACTATGCAACGCACCAAAACATGAGTTTAGGGTCCAATGTGGTGGATTGGGTGCGTACATTGTGAAAAATCACGACGTGACTTCGGGGCACGAACTTTTTGCATTAATTGCACCAGTTCACACCATTTTGCGCCGAGTTTCTTGCAGTTACGAAACGATCCCAAATGCACCCAAACACTATGCAATGCACCAAAACATGAGTTTTGGGTCCAATGGGGTGGATTGGGTGAATTCGTAGAGAAAAATCCCGGTGTGACTTCGTGGCACGAGCTTTCGCATTAATTGCACTAATTCACCCAGTTTTGCATCGAGTTTCATGCGGTGACGAAATGATCCCAAATGCACCAAAACACTATGCAACGCACCAAAACATGAGTTTAGGGTCCAATGGGGTGGATTGGGTGCATTCGTAGAGAAAAATCCTGGTGTGACTTCGTGGCACGAGCTTTCGCATTAATTGTACTAGTTCACCCTATTTTGCATGGAGTTTCATGCGGTTACGAAACGATCCCAAATGCCCCCAAACAATATGCAACGCACCAAAACATGAGTTTAGGGTCCAATGGAGTGGATTGGGTGCGTTCATTGCAAAAAATCCCGACGTGACTTCGTGGCACGTACTTTTGCATTAATTGCACCAGTTCACACTGTTTTGCACCGAGTTCATGCAGTTACGAAACGATCCCAAATGCACCCAAACACTATGCAACGCACCAAAACATGAGTTCGGGTTCCAATGGGGTTGATTGGGTGTGTTCGTTGCGAAAAATCCAGACGTGACATTGTGTCATGAACTTTTGCATTAATTGCACCAGTTCACCCTGTTTTGCATCGATTTCATGGAGTTACGAAATGACCCCAAATGCACCCAAACACTATACAACGCACCAAAACATGAGTGTAGCATCCAATGGGGCGGATGGGGTGTTTATGTTGTGAAAAATCCCGACGTGACTTTGTGGCACGAACTTTTGATTTAATTGCACTAGTTCACTCTGTTTTGCACCGAGTTTCATGCAGTTATGAAACGATCCCAAGTGCACCCAAACACTATGCAACGCACCAAAACAAGAGTTTAGGGTCTAATGGGGTGGACTAGGTGCGTTCGTAGGGAAAAATCCCGCTGTGATTTCGTGGCACGATCTTTCGCATTAATTGCACTAGTTCACCCTGTTTAGCATCGAGTTTCATGCCGTAATGAAATGATCCCGAATGCACCCAAACACTATGCAACGCACCAAAACATGAGTTTAGGGTCTAATGGGGTGGACTGGGTGGGTTCGTAGAAAAAAATCCCGGCTTGATTTCGTGCATGAGCTTTCGCATGAATTGCACTAGTTCACCCTGTTTTCCATCGAGTTTCATGCGATTACAAAATGATCCCAGATGCACCCAAACACTATGCAACGCACCAAAACATGAGTTTAGGGTCCAATGGAGTGGATTGGGTGCGTTCATTGCAAAAAATCCCGACGTGACTTCGTGGCACGTACTTTTGCATTAATTGCACCAGTTCACACTGTTTTGCACCGAGTTCATGCAGTTACGAAACGATCCCAAATGCACCCAAACACTATGCAACACACCAAAACATGAGTTCGGGTTCCAATGGGGTTGATTGGGTGTGTTCGTTGCGAAAAATCCAGACGTGACATTGTGGCATGAACTTTTGCATTAATTGCACCAGTTCACCCTGTTTTGCATCGAGTTTCATGGAGTTACGAAATGACCCCAAATGCACCCAAACACTATACAACGCACCAAAACATGAGTGTAGCATCCAATGGGGCAGATGGGGTGTGTATGTTGTGAAAAATCCCAACGTGACTTTGTGGCACGAACTTTTGATTTAATTGCACTAGTTCACTCTGTTTTGCACCGAGTTTCATGCAGTTATGAAACGATCCCAAATGCACCCAAACACTATGCACCGCACCAAAACATGAGTTTAGGGTCTAATGGGGTGGACTAGGTGCGTTCGTAGTGAAAAATCCCGCTGTGATTTCGTGGCACGATCTTTCGCATTAATTGCACTAGTTCACCCTGTTTAGCATCGAGTTTCATGCCGTAATGAAATGATCCCGAATGCACCCAAACACTATGCAACGCACCAAAACATGAGTTTAGGGTCTAATGGGGTGGACTGGGTGGGTTTGTAGAAAAAAATCCCGGCTTGATTTCGTGCATGAGCTTTCGCATGAATTGCACTAGTTCACCCTGTTTTCCATCGAGTTTCATGCGATTACAAAATGATCCCAGATGCACCCAAACACTATGCAACGCACCAAAACATGAGTTTAGGGTCCAATGGAGTGGATTGGGTGCGTTCATTGCAAAAAATCCCGACGTGACTTCGTGGCACGTACTTTTGCATTAATTGCACCAGTTCACACTGTTTTGCACCGAGTTCATGCAGTTACGAAACGATCCCAAATGCACCCAAACACTATGCAACACACCAAAACATGAGTTCGGGTTCCAATGGGGTTGATTGGGTGTGTTCGTTGCGAAAAATCCAGACGTGACATTGTGGCATGAACTTTTGCATTAATTGCACCAGTTCACCCTGTTTTGCATCGAGTTTCATGGAGTTACGAAATGACCCCAAATGCACCCAAACACTATACAACGCACCAAAACATGAGTGTAGCATCCAATGGGGCAGATGGGGTGTGTATGTTGTGAAAAATCCCAACGTGACTTTGTGGCACGAACTTTTGATTTAATTGCACTAGTTCACTCTGTTTTGCACCGAGTTTCATGCAGTTATGAAACGATCCCAAATGCACCCAAACACTATGCACCGCACCAAAACATGAGTTTAGGGTCTAATGGGGTGGACTAGGTGCGTTCGTAGTGAAAAATCCCGCTGTGATTTCGTGGCACGATCTTTCGCATTAATTGCACTAGTTCACCCTGTTTAGCATCGAGTTTCATGCCGTAATGAAATCATCCCGAATGCACCCAAACACTATGCAACGCACCAAAACATGAGTTTAGGGTCTAATGGGGTGGACTGGGTGGGTTCGTAGAAAAAAATCCCGGCTTGATTTCGTGCATGAGCTTTCGCATGAATTGCACTAGTTCACCCTGTTTTGGATCGAGTTTCATGCGATTACGGATCCCAAATGCACCCAAACACTATGCAACGCACCAAAACATGAGTTTAGGGTCCAATGTGGTGGATTGGGTGCGTACATTGTGAAAAATCACGACGTGACTTCGGGGCATGAACTTTTTGCATTAATTGCACCAGTTCACACCATTTTGCGCCGAGTTTCTTGCAGTTACGAAACGATCCCAAATGCACCCAAACACTATGCAATGCACCAAAACATGAGTTTTGGGTCCAATGGGGTGGATTGGGTGAATTCGTAGAGAAAAATCCCGGTGTGCCTTCGTGGCACGAGCTTTCGCATTAATTGCACTAATTCACCCAGTTTTGCATCGAGTTTCATGCGGTGACGAAATGATCCCAAATGCACCAAAACACTATGCAACGCACCAAAACATGAGTTTAGGGTCCAATGGGGTGGATTGGGTGCATTCGTAGAGAAAAATCCCGGTGTGACTTCGTGGCACGAGCTTTCGCATTAATTGTACTAGTTCACCCTATTTTGCATGGAGTTTCATGCGGTTACGAAACGATCCCAAATGCCCCCAAACAATATGCAACGCACCAAAACATGAGTTTAGGGTCCAATGGAGTGGATTGGGACCGTTCATTGCAAGAAATACCGATGTGACTTCGTGGCACGTATTTTTGCATTAATTGCACTAGTTCACCCTGTTTTGCATCGAGTTTCATGCCGTAATGAAACGATCCCGAATGCACCCAAACACTTTGCAACGCACCAAAACATGAGTTTAGGGTCCAATGGGGCGGATTGGGTGTGTTCGTAGAAAAAATCCCGGCTTGATTTCGTGCACGAGCTTTCGCATTAATTGCACTAGTTCACCCTAATTTGGATCGAGTTTCATGCGGTTACGGATCCCAAATACACCCAAACACTATGCAACGCACCAAAACATGAGTTCGGGTTCCAATGGGATTGATTGGGTGTGTTCGTTGCGAAAAATCCAGACGTGACATTGTGGCATGAACTTTTGCATTAATTGCACCAGTTCACCCTATTTTGCATCGAGTTTCATGGAGTTACGAAATGACCCCAAACGCACCCAAACACTATACAACGCACCAAAACATGAGTTTAGGGTCCAATGGGGCGGATGGGGTGTGTTCGTTGTGAAAAATCCAGACGTGACTTCCTGGCACAAACTTTTGATTTAATTGCACCAGTTCACTCTGTTTTGCACCGAGATTCATGCAGTTATGAAACGATCCCAAATGCACCCAAACACTATGCAACGCAGCAAAACATGAGTTAGGGTCCAATGGGGTGGACTGGGTGCGTTCGTAGATAAAAATCCCGGCGTGACTTCGTGGCACGAGCTTTCGCATTAATTGCACTAGTTCACCCTGTTTTCCATCGAGTTTCATGCGATTACGAAATGATCCCAGATGCACCCAAACACTATGCAACGCACCAAAACATGAGTTTAGGGTCCAATGGAGTGGATTGGGTGCGTTCATTGCAAAAAATCCCGACGTGACTTCGTGGCACGTACTTTTGCATTAATTGCACCAGTTCACACTGTTTTGCACCGAGTTCATGCAGTTACGAAACGATCCCAAATGCACCAAAACACTATGCAACGCACCAAAACATGAGTTCGGGTTCCAATGGGGTTGATTGGGTGTGTTCGTTGCGAAAAATCCAGACGTGACATTGTGGCATGAACTTTTGCATTAATTGCACCAGTTCACCCTGTTTTGCATCGAGTTTCATGGAGTTACGAAATGACCCCAAATGCACCCAAACACTATACAACGCACCAAAACATGAGTTTAGTGTCCAATGGGGCGGATGGGGTGAGTTCGTTGTGAAAAATCCCGACGTGACTTCGGGGCACGAACTTTTGATTTAATTGCATCAGTTCACTCTGTTTTGCACCGAGTTTCATGCAGTTATGAAACGATCCCAAATGCACCCAAACACTATGCAACGCACCAAAACATGTGTTTAGGGTCTAATGGGGTGGACTGGGTGCGTTCGTAGAGAAAAATCTCGGCGTGATTTTGTGGCACGAGCTTTCGCATTAATTGCACTAGTTCACCCTGTTTTGCATCGAGTTTCATGCCGTAATGAAACGATCCCGAATGCACCCAAACACTTTGCAACGCACCAAAACATGAGTTTAGGGTCCAATGGGGTGGATTGGGTGTGTTCGTTGTGAAAAATCCCGATGTGACTTCGTGGCATGAAATTTTGATTTAATTGCACCAGTTCACTATGTTTTGCATCGAGTTTCATGCAGTTATGAAACGATCCCAAATGCACCCAAACACTATGCAACGCACCAAAACATGAGTTTAGGGTCTAATGGGGTGGACTGGTTGCATTTGTAGAAAAAAAATCCTGGCTTGATTTAGTGGCACGAGCTTTCGCATTAATTGCACTAGTTCACCCTGTTTTGCATCGAGTTTAATGCTGTAATGAAACGATCCCGAAAGCACCCAAACACTATGCAACGCACCAAAACATGAGTTTAGGGTCTAATGGGGTGGACTGGGTGCGTTCGTAGAATAAAAATCCCGGCTTGATTTCGTGCACGAGCTTTCGCATTAATTGCACTAGTTCACCCTATTTTGGATCGAGTTTCATGCGGTTACGGATCCCAAATGCACCCAAACACTATGCAACGCACCAAAACATGAGTTCGGGTTCCAATGGGATTGATTGGGTGTGTTCGTTGCGAAAAATCCAGACGTGACATTGTGGCATGAACTTTTGCATTAATTGCACCAATTCACCCTGTTTTGCATCGAGTTTCATGGAGTGACGAAATGACCCCAAATGCACCCAAACAATATACAACGCACCAAAACATGAGTTTACGGTCCAATGGGGCGGATGGGGTGTGTTCGTTGTGAAAAATCCAGACGTGACTTCGTGGCACGAACTATTGATTTAATTGCACCAGTTCACTCTGTTTTGCACCGAGTTTCATGCAGTTATGAAACGATCCCAAATGCACCCAAACACTATTCAACACACCAAAACATGAGTTTAGGGTCTAGTGGGGTGGACTGGGTGCGTTCGTAGAGAAAAATCCCGGTGTGATTTCGTGGCACGAGCTTTCGCATTAATTGCACTAGTTCACCCTGTTTTGCACCGAGTTTCATGAAGTTATGAAACGATCCCAAATGCACCCAAACACTATGCAACTTAGCAAAACATGAGTTTAGGGTCCAATGGGGTGGACTGGGTGCGTTCGTAGAGAAAAATCCCGGCGTGACTTCGTGGCACGAGCTTTCGCATTAATTGCACTAGTTCACCTTGTTTCCCATCGAGTTTCATGCGGTTACGAAATGATCCCAGATGCACCCAAACACTATGCAATGCACCAAAACATGAGTTTAGGGTCCAATGGAGTGGATTGGGTGCGTTCATTGCAAAAAATCTCCAGGTGACTTCGTGGCATGTACTTTTGCATTAATTGCACCAGTTCACACTGTTTTGCACCGAGTTTCATGCAGGTACGAAACGATCCCAAATGCACCCAAACACTATGCAACGCACCAAAACATGAGTTCAGGTTCCAATGGGGTTGATTGGGTGTGTTCGTTGCGAAAAATCCAGACGTGACATTGTGGCATGAACTTTTGCATTAATTGCACTAGTTCACCAATTTTTGCATCGAGTTTCATGGAGTTACGAAATAACCCCAAATGCACCCAAACACTATACAACGCACCAAAACATGAGTTTAGGGTCCAATGTGGTGGATTAGGTGCGTACATTGTGAAAAATCACGACGTGACTTCGGGGCACGAACTTTTGCATTAATTGCACCAGTTCACACCGTTTTGCGCCGAGTTTCATGCAGTTACGAAACGATCCCAAATGCACCCAAACACTATGCAATGCACCAAAACATGAGTTTTGGGTCCAATGGGGTGGATTGGGTGAATTCGTAGAGAAAAATCCCGGTGTGCCTTCGTGGCACGAGCTTTCGCATTAATTGCACTAATTCACCCAGTTTTGCATCGAGTTTCATGCGGTGACGAAATGATCCCAAATGCACCAAAACACTATGCAACGCACCAAAACATGAGTTTAGGGTCCAATGGGGTGGATTGGGTGCATTCGTAGAGAAAAATCCCGGTGTGACTTCGTGGCACGAGCTTTCGCCTTAATTGTACTAATTCACCCTATTTTGCATGGAGTTTCATGCGGTTACGAAACGATCCCAAATGCCCCCAAACACTATGCAACGCACCAAAACATGAGTTTAGGGTCCAATGGAGTGGATTGGGACCGTTCATTGCAAGAAATACCGATGTGACTTCGTGGCACGTATTTTTGCATTAATTGCACTAGTTCACCCTGTTTTGCATCGAGTTTCATGCCGTAATGAAACGATCCCGAATGCACCCAAACACTTTGCAACGCACCAAAACATGAGTTTAGGGTCCAATGGGGCGGATTGGGTGTGTTCGTAGAAAAAATCCCGGCTTGATTTCGTGCACGAGCTTTCGCATTAATTGCACTAGTTCACCCTAATTTGGATCGAGTTTCATGCGGTTACGGATCCCAAATACACCCAAACACTATGCAACGCACCAAAACATGAGTTCGGGTTCCAATGGGATTGATTGGGTGTGTTCGTTGCGAAAAATCCAGACGTGACATTGTGGCATGAACTTTTGCATTAATTGCACCAGTTCACCCTATTTTGCATCGAGTTTCATGGAGTTACGAAATGACCCCAAACGCACCCAAACACTATACAACGCACCAAAACATGAGTTTAGGGTCCAATGGGGCGGATGGGGTGTGTTCGTTGTGAAAAATCCAGACGTGACTTCCTGGCACAAACTTTTGATTTAATTGCACCAGTTCACTCTGTTTTGCACCGAGATTCATGCAGTTATGAAACGATCCCAAATGCACCCAAACACTATGCAACGCAGCAAAACATGAGTTAGGGTCCAATGGGGTGGACTGGGTGCGTTCGTAGAGAAAAATCCCGGCGTGACTTCGTGGCACGAGCTTTCGCATTAATTGCACTAGTTCACCCTGTTTTCCATCGAGTTTCATGCGATTACGAAATGATCCCAGATGCACCCAAACACTATGCAACGCACCAAAACATGAGTTTAGGGTCCAATGGAGTGGATTGGGTGCGTTCATTGCAAAAAATCCCGACGTGACTTCGTGGCACGTACTTTTGCATTAATTGCACCAGTTCACACTGTTTTGCACCGAGTTCATGCAGTTACGAAACGATCCCAAATGCACCAAAACACTATGCAACGCACCAAAACATGAGTTCGGGTTCCAATGGGGTTGATTGGGTGTGTTCGTTGCGAAAAATCCAGACGTGACATTGTGGCATGAACTTTTGCATTAATTGCACCAGTTCACCCTGTTTTGCATCGAGTTTCATGGAGTTACGAAATGACCCCAAATGCACCCAAACACTATACAACGCACCAAAACATGAGTTTAGTGTCCAATGGGGCGGATGGGGTGAGTTCGTTGTGAAAAATCCCGACGTGACTTCGGGGCACGAACTTTTGATTTAATTGCACCAGTTCACTCTGTTTTGCACCGAGTTTCATGCAGTTATGAAACGATCCCAAATGCACCCAAACACTATGCAACGCACCAAAACATGTGTTTAGGGTCTAATGGGGTGGACTGGGTGCGTTCGTAGAGAAAAATCTCGGCGTGATTTTGTGGCACGAGCTTTCGCATTAATTGCACTAGTTCACCCTGTTTTGCATCGAGTTTCATGCCGTAATGAAACGATCCCGAATGCACCCAAACACTTTGCAACGCACCAAAACATGAGTTTAGGGTCCAATGGGGTGGATTGGGTGTGTTCGTTGTGAAAAATCCCGATGTGACTTCGTGGCATGAAATTTTGATTTAATTGCACCAGTTCACTATGTTTTGCATCGAGTTTCATGCAGTTATGAAACGATCCCAAATGCACCCAAACACTATGCAACGCACCAAAACATGAGTTTAGGGTCTAATGGGGTGGACTGGTTGCATTTGTAGAAAAAAAATCCTGGCTTGATTTAGTGGCACGAGCTTTCGCATTAATTGCACTAGTTCACCCTGTTTTGCATCGAGTTTAATGCTGTAATGAAACGATCCCGAAAGCACCCAAACACTATGCAACGCACCAAAACATGAGTTTAGGGTCTAATGGGGTGGACTGGGTGCGTTCGTAGAATAAAAATCCCGGCTTGATTTCGTGCACGAGCTTTCGCATTAATTGCACTAGTTCACCCTATTTTGGATCGAGTTTCATGCGGTTACGGATCCCAAATGCACCCAAACACTATGCAACGCACCAAAACATGAGTTCGGGTTCCAATGGGATTGATTGGGTGTGTTCGTTGCGAAAAATCCAGACGTGACATTGTGGCATGAACTTTTGCATTAATTGCACCAATTCACCCTGTTTTGCATCGAGTTTCATGGAGTGACGAAATGACCCCAAATGCACCCAAACAATATACAACGCACCAAAACATGAGTTTACGGTCCAATGGGGCGGATGGGGTGTGTTCGTTGTGAAAAATCCAGACGTGACTTCGTGGCACGAACTATTGATTTAATTGCACCAGTTCACTCTGTTTTGCACCGAGTTTCATGCAGTTATGAAACGATCCCAAATGCACCCAAACACTATTCAACACACCAAAACATGAGTTTAGGGTCTAGTGGGGTGGACTGGGTGCGTTCGTAGAGAAAAATCCCGGTGTGATTTCGTGGCACGAGCTTTCGCATTAATTGCACTAGTTCACCCTGTTTTGCACCGAGTTTCATGAAGTTATGAAACGATCCCAAATGCACCCAAACACTATGCAACGCAGCAAAACATGAGTTTAGGGTCCAATGGGGTGGACTGGGTGCGTTCGTAGAGAAAAATCCCGGCGTGACTTCGTGGCACGAGCTTTCGCATTAATTGCACTAGTTCACCTTGTTTCCCATCGAGTTTCATGCGGTTACGAAATGATCCCAGATGCACCCAAACACTATGCAATGCACCAAAACATGAGTTTAGGGTCCAATGGAGTGGATTGGGTGCGTTCATTGCAAAAAATCTCCAGGTGACTTCGTGGCATGTACTTTTGCATTAATTGCACCAGTTCACACTGTTTTGCACCGAGTTTCATGCAGGTACGAAACGATCCCAAATGCACCCAAACACTATGCAACGCACCAAAACATGAGTTCAGGTTCCAATGGGGTTGATTGGGTGTGTTCGTTGCGAAAAATCCAGACGTGACATTGTGGCATGAACTTTTGCATTAATTGCACTAGTTCACCAATTTTTGCATCGAGTTTCATGGAGTTATGAAATAACCCCAAATGCACCCAAACACTATACAACGCACCAAAACATGAGTTTAGGGTCCAATGTGGTGGATTAGGTGCGTACATTGTGAAAAATCACGACGTGACTTCGGGGCACGAACTTTTGCATTAATTGCACCAGTTCACACCGTTTTGCGCCGAGTTTCATGCAGTTACGAAACGATCCCAAATGCACCCAAACACTATGCAATGCACCAAAACATGAGTTTTGGGTCCAATGGGGTGGATTGGGTGAATTCGTAGAGAAAAATCCCGGTGTGCCTTCGTGGCACGAGCTTTCGCATTAATTGCACTAATTCACCCAGTTTTGCATCGAGTTTCATGCGGTGACGAAATGATCCCAAATGCACCAAAACACTATGCAACGCACCAAAACATGAGTTTAGGGTCCAATGGGGTGGATTGGGTGCATTCGTAGAGAAAAATCCCGGTGTGACTTCGTGGCACGAGCTTTCGCCTTAATTGTACTAATTCACCCTATTTTGCATGGAGTTTCATGCGGTTACGAAACGATCCCAAATGCCCCCAAACACTATGCAACGCACCAAAACATGAGTTTTGGGTCCAATGGAGTGGATTGGGACCGTTCATTGCAAGAAATACCGATGTGACTTCGTGGCACGTATTTTTGCATTAATTGCACTAGTTCACCCTGTTTTGCATCGAGTTTCATGCCGTAATGAAACGATCCCGAATGCACCCAAACACTTTGCAACGCACCAAAACATGAGTTTAGGGTCCAATGGGGCGGATTGGGTGTGTTCGTAGAAAAAATCCCGGCTTGATTTCGTGCACGAGCTTTCACATTAATTGCACTAGTTCACCCTAATTTGGATCGAGTTTCATGCGGTTACGGATCCCAAATACACCCAAACACTATGCAACGCACCAAAACATGAGTTCGGGTTCCAATGGGATTGATTGGGTGTGTTCGTTGCGAAAAATCCAGACGTGACATTGTGGCATGAACTTTTGCATTAATTGCACCAGTTCACCCTATTTTGCATCGAGTTTCATGGAGTTACGAAATGACCCCAAACGCACCCAAACACTATACAACGCACCAAAACATGAGTTTAGGGTCCAATGGGGCGGATGGGGTGTGTTCGTTGTGAAAAATCCAGACGTGACTTCCTGGCACAAACTTTTGATTTAATTGCACCAGTTCACTCTGTTTTGCACCGAGATTCATGCAGTTATGAAACGATCCCAAATGCACCCAAACACTATGCAACGCAGCAAAACATGAGTTAGGGTCCAATGGGGTGGACTGGGTGCGTTCGTAGAGAAAAATCCCGGCGTGACTTCGTGGCACGAGCTTTCGCATTAATTGCACTAGTTCACCCTGTTTTCCATCGAGTTTCATGCGATTACGAAATGATCCCAGATGCACCCAAACACTATGCAACGCACCAAAACATGAGTTTAGGGTCCAATGGAGTGGATTGGGTGCGTTCATTGCAAAAAATCCCGACGTGACTTCGTGGCACGTACTTTTGCATTAATTGCACCAGTTCACACTGTTTTGCACCGAGTTCATGCAGTTACGAAACGATCCCAAATGCACCAAAACACTATGCAACGCACCAAAACATGAGTTCGGGTTCCAATGGGGTTGATTGGGTGTGTTCGTTGCGAAAAATCCAGACGTGACATTGTGGCATGAACTTTTGCATTAATTGCACCAGTTCACCCTGTTTTGCATCGAGTTTCATGGAGTTACGAAATGACCCCAAATGCACCCAAACACTATACAACGCACCAAAACATGAGTTTAGTGTCCAATGGGGTGAGTTCGTTGTGAAAAATCCCGACGTGACTTCGGGGCACGAACTTTTGATTTAATTGCACCAGTTCACTCTGTTTTGCACCGAGTTTCATGCAGTTATGAAACGATCCCAAATGCACCCAAACACTATGCAACGCACCAAAACATGTGTTTAGGGTCTAATGGGGTGGACTGGGTGCGTTCGTAGAGAAAAATCTCGGCGTGATTTTGTGGCACGAGCTTTCGCATTAATTGCACTAGTTCACCCTGTTTTGCATCGAGTTTCATGCCGTAATGAAACGATCCCGAATGCACCCAAACACTTTGCAACGCACCAAAACATGAGTTTAGGGTCCAATGGGGTGGATTGGGTGTGTTCGTTGTGAAAAATCCCGATGTGACTTCGTGGCATGAAATTTTGATTTAATTGCACCAGTTCACTATGTTTTGCATCGAGTTTCATGCAGTTATGAAACGATCCCAAATGCACCCAAACACTATGCAACGCACCAAAACATGAGTTTAGGGTCTAATGGGGTGGACTGGTTGCGTTTGTAGAAAAAAAATCCTGGCTTGATTTAGTGGCACGAGCTTTCGCATTAATTGCACTAGTTCACCCTGTTTTGCATCGAGTTTAATGCTGTAATGAAACGATCCCGAAAGCACCCAAACACTATGCAACGCACCAAAACATGAGTTTAGGGTCTAATGGGGTGGACTGGGTGCGTTCGTAGAATAAAAATCCCGGCTTGATTTCGTGCACGAGCTTTCGCATTAATTGCACTAGTTCACCCTATTTTGGATCGAGTTTCATGCGGTTACGGATCCCAAATGCACCCAAACACTATGCAACGCACCAAAACATGAGTTCGGGTTCCAATGGGATTGATTGGGTGTGTTCGTTGCGAAAAATCCAGACGTGACATTGTGGCATGAACTTTTGCATTAATTGCACCAATTCACCCTGTTTTGCATCGAGTTTCATGGAGTGACGAAATGACCCCAAATGCACCCAAACAATATACAACGCACCAAAACATGAGTTTACGGTCCAATGGGGCGGATGGGGTGTGTTCGTTGTGAAAAATCCAGACGTGACTTCGTGGCACGAACTATTGATTTAATTGCACCAGTTCACTCTGTTTTGCACCGAGTTTCATGCAGTTATGAAACGATCCCAAATGCACCCAAACACTATTCAACACACCAAAACATGAGTTTAGGGTCTAGTGGGGTGGACTGGGTGCGTTCGTAGAGAAAAATCCCGGTGTGATTTCGTGGCACGAGCTTTCGCATTAATTGCACTAGTTCACCCTGTTTTGCACCGAGTTTCATGTAGTTATGAAACGATCCCAAATGCACCCAAACACTATGCAACGCAGCAAAACATGAGTTTAGGGTCCAATGGGGTGGACTGGGTGCGTTCGTAGAGAAAAATCCCGGCGTGACTTCGTGGCACGAGCTTTCGCATTAATTGCACTAGTTCACCTTGTTTCCCATCGAGTTTCATGCGGTTACGAAATGATCCCAGATGCACCCAAACACTATGCAATGCACCAAAACATGAGTTTAGGGTCCAATGGAGTGGATTGGGTGCGTTCATTGCAAAAAATCTCCAGGTGACTTCGTGGCATGTACTTTTGCATTAATTGCACCAGTTCACACTGTTTTGCACCGAGTTTCATGCAGGTACGAAACGATCCCAAATGCACCCAAACACTATGCAACGCACCAAAACATGAGTTCAGGTTCCAATGGGGTTGATTGGGTGTGTTCGTTGCGAAAAATCCAGACGTGACATTGTGGCATGAACTTTTGCATTAATTGCACTAGTTCACCAATTTTTGCATCGAGTTTCATGGAGTTACGAAATAACCCTAAATGCACCCAAACACTATACAACGCACCAAAACATGAGTTTAGGGTCCAATGGGGCGGATGGGGTGAGTTCGTTGTGAAAAATCCCGACGTGACTTCGTGGCACGAACTTTTGATTTAATTGCACCAGTTCACTCTGTTTTGCACCGAGTTTCATGCAGTTATGAAACGATCCCAAATGCACCCAAACACTATGCAACACACCAAAACATGTGTTTAGGGTCTAATGGGGTGGACTGGGTGCGTTCGTAGAGAAAAATCTCGGCGTGATTTCGTGGCACGAGCTTTTGCATTAATTGCACTAGTTCACCCTGTTTTGCATCGAGTTTCATGCCGTAATGAAACGATCCCGAATGCACCCAAACACTTTGCAACGCACCAAAACATGAGTTTAGGGTCCAATGGGGTGGATTGGATGTGTTCGTTGTGAAAAATCCCGATGTGACTTCGTGGCATGAAATTTTGATTTAATTGCACCAGTTCACTCTGTTTTGCACCGAGTTTCATGCAGTTATGAAACGATCCCAAATGCACCCAAACACTATGCAACGCACCAAAACATGTGTTTAGGGTCTATTGGGGTGGACTGGGTGCGTTCGTAGAGAAAAATCTCGGCGTGATTTCGTGGCACGAGCTTTCGCATTAATTGCACTAGTTCACCCTGTTTTGCATCGAGTTTCATACCGTAATGAAACGATCCCGAATGCACCCAAACACTTTGCAACGCACCAAAACATGAGTTTAGGGTCTAATGGGGTGGACTGGGTGCGTTCGTAGAAAAAAATCCCGGCTTGATTTCGTGCACGAGCTTTCGCATTAATTGCACTAGTTCACCCTATTTTGGATCGAGTTTCATGCGGTTACGGATCCCAAATGCACCCAAACACTATGCAACGCACCAAAACAGGAGTTCGGGTTCCAATGGGATTGATTGGGTGTGTTCGTTGCGAAAAATCCAGACGTGACATTGTGGCATGAACTTTTGCATTAATTGCACCAGTTCACCCTGTTTTGCATCGAGTTTCATGGAGTGACGAAATGACCCCAAATGCACCCAAACACTATACAACACACCAAAACATGAGTTTAGGGTCCAATGGGGCGGATGGGGTGTGTTCGTTGTGAAAAATCCAGACGTGACTTCGTGGCACGAACTTTTGATTTAATTACACCAGTTCACTCTGTTTTGCACCGAGTTTCATGCAGTTATGAAACGATCCCAAATGCACCCAAACACTATTCAACACACCAAAACATGAGTTTAGGGTCTAGTGGGGTGGACGGGGTGCGTTCGTAGAGAAAAATCCCGGTGTGATTTCATGGCACGAGCTTTCGCATTAATTGCACTAGTTCACCCTGTTTTGCACCGAGTTTCATGTAGTTATGAAACGATCCCAAATGCACCCAAACACTATGCAACGCAGCAAAACATGAGTTTAGGGTCCAATGGGGTGGACTGGGTGCGTTCGTAGAGAAAAATCCCGGCGTGACTTCGTGGCACGAGCTTTCGCATTAATTGCACTAGTTCACCTTGTTTCCCATCGAGTTTCATGCGGTTACGAAATGATCCCAGATGCACCCAAACACTATGCAATGCACCAAAACATGAGTTTAGGGTCCAATGGAGTGGATGCGTTCATTGCAAAAAATCTCCACGTGACTTCGTGGCATGTACTTTTGCATTAATTGCACCAGTTCACACTGTTTTGCACCGAGTTTCATGCAGGTACGAAACGATCCCAAATGCACCCAAACACTATGCAACGCACCAAAACATGAGTTCGGGTTCCAATGGGGTTGATTGGGTGTGTTCGTTGCGAAAAATCCAGACGTGACATTGTGGCATGAACTTTTGCATTAATTGCACTAGTTCACCCATTTTTGCATCGAGTTTCATGGAGTTACGAAATGACCCCAAATGCACCCAAACACTATACAACGCACCAAAACATGAGTTTAGGGTCCAATGGGGCGGATGGGGTGAGTTCGTTGTGAAAAATCCCGACGTGACTTCGTGGCACGAACTTTTGATTTAATTGCACCAGTTCACTCTGTTTTGCACCGAGTTTCATGCAGTTATGAAACGATCCCAAATGCACCCAAACACTATGCAACACACCAAAACATGTGTTTAGGGTCTAATGGGGTGGACTGGGTGCGTTCGTAGAGAAAAATCTCGGCGTGATTTCGTGGCACGAGCTTTCGCATTAATTGCACTAGTTCACCCTGTTTTGCATCGAGTTTCATGCCGTAACGAAACGATCCCGAATGCACCCAAACACTTTGCAACGCACCAAAACATGAGTTTAGGGTCCAATGGGGTGGATTGGGTGTGTTCGTTGTGAAAAATCCTGATGTGACTTCGTGGCATGAAATTTTGATTTAATTGCACCAGTTCACTCTGTTTTGCACCGAGTTTCATGCAGTTATGAAACGATCCCAAATGCAACCAAACACTATGCAACGCACCAAAACATGTGTTTAGGGTCTAATGGGGTGGACTGGGTGCGTTCGTAGAGAAAAATCTCGGCGTGATTTCGTGGCACGAGGTTTCGCATTAATTGCACTAGTTCACCCTGTTTTGCATCGAGTTTCATGCCGTAATGAAACGATCCCGAATGCACCCAAACACTTTGCAACGCACCAAAACATGAGTTTAGGGTCTAATGGGGTGGACTGGGTGCGTTCGTAGAAAAAAATCCCGGCTTGATTTCGTGCACGAGCTTTCGCATTAATTGCACTAGTTCACCCTATTTTGGATCGAGTTTCATGCGGTTACGGATCCCAAATGCACCCAAACACTATGCAACGCACCAAAACATGAGTTCGGGTTCCAATGGGATTGATTGGGTGTGTTCGTTGCGAAAAATCCAGACGTGACATTGTGGCATGAACTTTTGCATTAATTGCACCAGTTCACCCTGTTTTGCATCGAGTTTCATGGAGTGACGAAATGACCCCAAATGCACCCAAACAATATACAACGCACCAAAACATGAGTTTACGGTCCAATGGGGCGGATGGGGTGTGTTCGTTGTGAAAAATCCAGACGTGACTTCGTGGCACGAACTATTGATTTAATTGCACCAGTTCACTCTGTTTTGCACCGAGTTTCATGCAGTTATGAAACGATCCCAAATGCACCCAAACACTATTCAACACACCAAAACATGAGTTTAGGGTCTAGTGGGGTGGACTGGGTGCGTTCATAGAGAAAAATCCCGGTGTGATTTCGTGGCACGAGCTTTCGCATTAATTGCACTAGTTCACCCTGTTTTGCACCGAGTTTCATGTAGTTATGAAACGATCCCAAATGCACCCAAACACTATGCAACGCAGCAAAACATGAGTTTAGGGTCCAATGGGGTGGACTGGGTGCGTTCGTAGAGAAAAATCCCGGCGTGACTTCGTGGCACGAGCTTTCGCATTAATTGCACTAGTTCACCTGGTTTCCCATCGAGTTTCATGCGGTTACGAAATGATCCCAGATGCACCCAAACACTATGCAATGCACCAAAACATGAGTTTAGGGTCCAATGGAGTGGATGCGTTCATTGCAAAAAATCTCCACGTGACTTCGTGGCATGTACTTTTGCATTAATTGCACCAGTTCACACTGTTTTGCACCGAGTTTCATGCAGGTACGAAACGATCCCAAATGCACCCAAACACTATGCAACGCACCAAAACATGAGTTCGGGTTCCAATGGGGTTGATTGGGTGTGTTCGTTGCGAAAAATCCAGACGTGACATTGTGGCATGAACTTTTGCATTAATTGCACTAGTTCACCAATTTTTGCATCGAGTTTCATGGAGTTACGAAATGACCCCAAATGCACCCAAACACTATACAACGCACCAAAACATGAGTTTAGGGTCCAATGGGGCGGATGGGGTGAGTTCGTTGTGAAAAATCCCGACGTGACTTCGTGGCACGAACTTTTGATTTAATTGCACCAGTTCACTCTGTTTTGCACCGAGTTTCATGCAGTTATGAAACGATCCCAAATGCACCCAAACACTATGCAACACACCAAAACATGTGTTTAGGGTCTAATGGGGTGGACTGGGTGCGTTCGTAGAGAAAAATCTCTGCGTGATTTCGTGGCACGAGCTTTCGCATTAATTGCACTAGTTCACCCTGTTTTGCATCGAGTTTCATGCCGTAATGAAACGATCCCGAATGCACCCAAACACTTTGCAACGCACCAAAACATGAGTTTAGGGTCCAATGGGGTGGATTGGGTGTGTTCGTTGTGAAAAATCCCGATGTGACTTCGTGGCATGAAATTTTGATTCAATTGCACCAGTTCACTCTGTTTTGCACCGAGTTTCATGCAGTCATGAAACGATCCCAAATGCACCCAAACACTATGCAACGCACCAAAACTTGTGTTTAGGGTCTAATGGGGTGGACTGGGTGCGTTCGTAGAGAAAAATCTCGGCGTGATTTCGTGGCACGAGCTTTCACATTAATTGCACTAGTTCACCCTGTTTTGCATCGAGTTTCATGCCGTAATGAAACGATCCCGAATGCACCCAAACACTTTGCAACGCACCAAAACACGAGTTTAGGGTCTAATGGGGTGGACTGGGTGCGTTCGTAGAAAAAAATCCCGGCTTGATTTCGTGCACGAGCTTTCGCATTAATTGCACTAGTTCACCCTATTTTGGATCGAGTTTCATGCGGTTACGGATCCCAAATGCACCCAAACACTATGCAACGCACCAAAACATGAGTTCGGGTTCCAATGGGATTGATTGGGTGTGTTCGTTGCGAAAAATCCAGACGTGACATTGTGGCATGAACTTTTGCATTAATTGCACCAGTTCACCCTGTTTTGCATCGAGTTTCATGGAGTGACGAAATGACCCCAAATGCACCCAAACACTATACAACGCACCAAAACATGAGTTTATGGTCCAATGGGGCGGATGGGGTGTGTTCATTGTGAAAAATCCAGACGTGACTTCGTGGCACGAACTTTTGATTTAATTACACCAGTTCACTCTGTTTTGCACCGAGTTTCATGCAGTTATGAAACGATCCCAAATGCACCCAAACACTATTCAACACACCAAAACATGAGTTTAGGGTCTAATGCGGTGGACTGGGTGCGTTCGTAGAGAAAAATCTCGGCGTGATTTCGTGGCACAAGATTTCGCATTAATTGCACTAGTTCACCCTGTTTTGCATCGAGTTTCATGCCGTAATGAAACGATCCCGAATGCACCCAAACACTTTGCAACGCACCAAAACATGAGTTTAGGGTCCAATGGGGCGGATTGGGTGTGTTCGTTGTGAAAAATCCCGATGTGACTTCGTGGCATGAAATTTTGATTTAATTGCACCAGTTCACTCTGTTTTGCATCGAGTTTCATGCAGTAATGAAACGATCCCAAATGCACACAAACACTATGCAACGCACCAAAACATGTGTTTAGGATCTAATGGGGTGGACTGGGTGCGTTCGTAGAGAAAAATATCAGCGTGATTTCGTGGCACGAGCTTTCGCATTAATTGCACTAGTTCACCCTGTTTTGCATCGAGTTTCATGCCGTAATAAAACGATCCCGAATGCACCCAAACACTTTGCAACACACCAAAACATGAGTTTAGGGTCCAATGGGGCGGATTGGGTGTGTTCGTTGTGAAAAATCCCGATGTGACTTCGTGGCATGAAATGTTGATTTAATAGCACCAGTTCACTCTGTTTTGCATCCAGTTTCATGCAGTTATGAAACGATCCCAAATGCACCCAAACACTATGCAACACACCAAAACATGAGTTTAGGGTCTAATGGGGGTGGACTGGGTGCGTTCGTAGAAAACAAATCCTGGCTTGATTTAGTGGCACGAGCTTTCGCATTAATTGCACTAGTTCACCCTGTTTTGCATCGAGTTTAATGCCGTAATGAAACGATCCCGAATGCACCCAAACACTATGCAACGCACCAAAACATGAGTTTAGGGTCTAATGGGGTGGACTGGGTGCGTTCGTAGAAAAAAATCCCGGCTTGATTTCGTGCACGAGCTTTCGCATTAATTGCACTAGTTCACCCTATTTTGGATCGAGTTTCATGCGGTTACGGATCCCAAATGCACCCAAACACTATGCAACGCACCAAAACATGAGTTCGGGTTCCAATGGGATTGATTGGGTGTGTTAGTTGCGAAAAATCCAGACGTGACATTGTGGCATGAACTTTTGCATTAATTGCTCCAGTTCACCCTGTTTTGCATCGAGTTTCATGGAGTGACGAAATGACCCCAAATGCACCCAAACACTATACAACGCACCAAAACATGAGTTTAGGGTCCAATGGGGCGGATGGGGTGTGTTCGTTGTGAAAAATCCAGACGTGACTTCGTGGCACGAACTTTTGATTTAATTGCACCAGTTCACTCTGTTTTGCACCGAGTTTCATGCAGTTATGAAACGATCCCAAATGCACCCAAACACTATGCAACACACCAAAACATGAGTTTAGGGTCTAATGGGGTGGACTGGGTGCGTTCGTAGAGAAAAATCCCGGTGTGATTTCGTGGCACGAGCTTTCGCATTAATTGCACTAGTTCACCCTGTTTTGCACCGAGTTTCATGTAGTTATGAAACGATCCCAAATGCACCCAAACACTACGCAACGCAGCAAAACATGAGTTTAGGGTCCAATGGGGTGGACTGGGTGCGTTCGTAGAGAAAAATCCCGGCGTGACTTTGTGGCACGAGCTTTTGCATTAATTGCACTAGTTCACCCTGTTTTCCATCGAGTTTCATGCGGTTACGAAATGATCCCAGATGCACCCAAACACTGTGCAACGCACCAAAACATGAGTTTAGGGTCCAATGGAGTGGATTGGGTGCGTTCATTGCAAAAAAATCTCGACGTGACTTCGTGGCACGTACTTTTGCATTAATTGCACCAGTTCACACTGTTTTGCACCGAGTTTCATGCAGGTACGAAACGATCCCAAATGCACCCAAACACTATGCAACGCACCAAAACATGAGTTCGGGTTCCAATGGGGTTGATTGGGTGTGTTCGTTGCGAAAAATCCAGACGTGACATTGTGGCATGAACTTTTGCATTAATTGCACCAGTTCACCCATTTTTGCATCGAGTTTCATGGAGTTACGAAATGACCCCAAATGCACCCAAACACTATACAACGCACCAAAACATGAGTTTACGGTCCAATGGGGCGGATGGGGTGAGTTCGTTGTGAAAAATCCCGACGTGACTTCTTGGCACGAACTTTTGATTTAATTGCACCAGTTCACTCTGTTTTGCACCGAGTTTCATGCAGTTATGAAACGATCCCAAATGCACCCAAACACTATGCAACGCACCAAAACATGTGTTTAGGGTCTAATGGGGTGGACTGGGTGCGTTCGTAGAGAAAAATCTCAGCGTGATTTCGTGGCACGAGCTTTCGCATTAATTGCACTAGTTCACCCTGTTTTGCATCGAGTTTCATGCCGTAATGAAACGATCCCGAATGCACCCAAACACTTTGCAACGCACCAAAACATGAGTTTAGGGTCCAATGGGGCGGATTGGGTGTGTTCGTTGTGAAAAATCCCGATGTGACTTCGTGGCATGAAATTTTGATTTAATTGCACCAGTTCACTCTGTTTTGCATCGAGTTTCATGCAGCTATGAAACGATCCCAAATGCACCCAAACACTATGCAACGCACCAAAACATGTGTTTAGGATCTAATGGGGTGGACTGGGTGCGTTCGTAGAGAAAAATCTCGGCGTGATTTCATGGCACGAGCTTTCGCATTAATTGCACCAGTTCACCCTGTTTTGCATCGAGCTTCATGGAGTTACGAAATGACCCCAAATGCACCCAAACACTATACAACGCAGCAAAACATGAGTTTAGGGTCCAATGGGGTGGACTGGGTGCATTCGTAGAGAAAAATCCCGGCATGACTTCGTGGCACGAGCTTTCACATTAATTGCACTAGTTCACCCTGTTTTCCATCGAGTTTCATGCAGTTACGAAACGATCCCAAATGCACCCAAACACTATGCAACGCACCAAAACATGTGTTTAGGGTCCAATGGAGTGGATTGGGTGCGTTCATTGCAAAAAATACCGACGTGACTTCGTGGCACGTACTTTTGCATTAATTGCACCAGTTCACACTGTTTTGCACCGAGTTTCAAGCAGTTACGAAACGATCCCAAATGCACCCAAACACTATGCAACGCACCAAAACATGAGTTCGGGTTCCAATAGGGTTGATTGGTTGTGTTCGTTGCGAAAAATCTAGACGTGACATTGTGGCATGAACTTTTGCATTAATTGCACCAGTTCACCCTGTTTTGCATCGAGTTTCATGGAGTTACGAAATGACCCCAAATGCACCCAAACACTATACAACGCACCAAAACATGAGTTTACGGTCCAATGGGGCGGATGGGGTGTGTTCGTTGTCAAAAATCCCGACGTGACTTCGTGGCACGAACTTTTGATTTAATTGCACCAGTTCACTCTGTTTTGCACCGAGTTTGATGCAGTTATGAAATTATCCCAAATGCACCAAAACACTATGCAACGCACCAAAACATGAGTTTAGGGTCTAATGGGGTGGACTGGGTGCGTTCGTAGAGAAAAATCCCGGCGTGATTTCGTGACACGAGCTTTCGCATTAATTGCACTAGTTCACCCTGTTTTGCACCGAGTTTCATGTAGTTATGAAATGATCCCAAATGCACGCAAACACTATGCAACGCAGCAAAACATGAGTTTAGGGTCCAATGGGGTGGACTGGGTGCGTTCGTAGAGAAAAAACCCGGCGTGACTTCGTGGCACGAGCTTTCGCATTAATTGCACTAGTTCACCCTGTTTTCCATCGAGTTTCATGCAGTTACGAAACGATCCCAAATGCACCCAAACACTATGCAACGCACCAAAACATGAGTTTAGGGTCCAATGGAGCGGATTGGGTGTGTTCGTTGTGAAAAATCCCGATGTGACTTCGTGGCATGAAATTTTGATTTAATTGCACCAGTTCACTCTGTTTTGCATCGAGTTTCATGCAGTTATGAAACGATCCCAAATGCACCCAAACACTATGCAACGCACCAAAACATGTGTTTAGGGTCTAATGGGGTGGACTGGGTGCGTTCGTAGAGAAAAATCTCAGCGTGATTTCGTGGCACGAGCTTTCGCATTAATTGCACTAGTTCACCCTGTTTTGCATTGAGTTTCATGCCGTAATGAAACGTTCCCGAATGCACCCAAACACTTTGCAACGCACCAAAACATGAGTTTAGGGTCCAATGGGGCGGATTGGGTGTGTTCGTTGTGAAAAATCCCGACGTGACTTCGTGGCACGAACTTTTGATTTAATTGCACCAGTTCACTCTGTTTTGCACCGAGTTTGATGCAGTTATGAATCGATCCCAAATGCACCCAAACACTACGCAACGCACCAAAAATGAGTTTAGGGTCTAATGGGGTGGACTGGGTGCGTTCGTAGAGAAAAATCCCGGCGTGAATTCGTGGCACGAGCTTTCGCATTAATTGTACTAGTTCACCCTGTTTTGCACCGAGTTTCATGCAGTTATGAAACGATCCCAAATGCACCCAACCACTATGCAACGCAGCAAAACATGAGTTTAGGGTCCAATGGGGTGGACTGGGTGCATTCGTAGAGAAAAATCCCGGCGTGACTTCGTGGCACGAGCTTTCGCATTAATTGCACTAGTTCACCCTGTTTTCCATCGAGTTTCATGCAGTTACGAAACAATCCCAAATGCACCCAAACACTATGCAACGCACCAAAACATGAGTTTAGGGTCCAATGGAGTGGATTGGGTGCGTTCATTGCAAAAAATCCCGACGTGACTTCGTGGCACGTACTTTTGCATTAATTGCACCAGTTCACACTGTTTTGCACCGAGTTTCAAGCAGTTACGAAATGATCCCAAATGCACCCAAACACTATGCAACGCACCAAAACATGAGTTCGGGTTCCAATAGGTTGATTGGTTGTGTTCGTTGCGAAAAATCTAGACGTGACATTGTGGCATGAACTTTTGCATTAATTGCACCAGTTCACCCTGTTTTGCATCGAGTTTCATGGAGTTACGAAATGACCCCCAAATGCACCTAAACACTATACAACGCACCAAAACATGAGTTTAGGGTCCAATGGGGCGGATGGGGTGTGTTCGTTGTGAAAAATCCCGACGTGACTTCGTGGCACGAACTTTTGATTTAATTGCACCAGTTCACTCTGTTTTGCACCGAGTTTGATGCAGTTATGAAATTATCCCAAATGCACCCAAACACTATGCAACGCACCAAAACATGAGTTTAGGGTCTAATGGGGTGGACTGGGTGCGTTCGTAGAGAAAAATCCCGGCGTGATTTCGTGACACGAGCTTTCGCATTAATTGCACTAGTTCACCCTGTTTTGCACCGAGTTTCATGTAGTTATGAAATGATCCCAAATGCACCCAAACACTATGCAACGCAGCAAAACATGAGTTTAGGGTCCAATGGGGTGGACTGGGTGCGTTCGTAGAGAAAAATCCCGGCGTGACTTCGTGGCACGAGTTTTCGCATTAATTGCACTAGTTCACCCTGTTTTCCATCGAGTTTCATGCAGTTACGAAACGATCCCAAATGCACCCAAACACTATGCAACGCACCAAAACATGAGTTTAGGGTCCAATGGGGCGGATTGGGTGTGTTCGTTGTGAAAAATCCCGATGTGACTTCGTGGCATGAAATTTTGATTTAATTGCACCAGTTCACTCTGTTTTGCATCGAGTTTCATGCAGCTATGAAACGATCCCAAATGCACCCAAACACTATGCAACGCACCAAAACATGTGTTTAGGGTCTAATGGGGTGGACTGGGTGCGTTCGTAGAGAAAAATCTCAGCGTGATTTCGTGGCACGATCTTTCGCATTAATTGCACTAGTTCACCCTGTTTTGCATCGAGTTTTATGCCGTAATGAAACGATCCCGAATGCACCCAAACACTTTGCAACGCACCAAAACATGAGTTTAGGGTCCAATGGGGCGGATTGGGTGTGTTTGTTGTGAAAAATCCCGACGTGACTTCGTGGCACGAACTTTTGATTTAATTGCACCAGTTTACTCTGTTTTGCACCGAGTTTGATGCAGTTATGAAACGATCCCAAATGCACCCAAACACTACGCAACGCACCAAAAATGAGTTTAGGGTCTAATGGGGTGGACTGGGTGCGTTCGTAGAGAAAAATCCCGGCGTGAATTCGTGGCACGAGCTTTCGCATTAATTGTACTAGTTCACCCTGTTTTGCACCGAGTTTCATGCAGTTATGAAACGATCCCAAATGCACCCAACCACTATGCAACGCAGCAAAACATGAGTTTAGGGTCCAATGGGGTGGACTAGGTGCATTCGTAGAGAAAAATCCCGGCGTGACTTCGTGGCACGAGCTTTCGCATTAATTGCACTAGTTCACCCTGTTTTCCATCGAGTTTCATGCAGTTACGAAACGATCCCAAATGCACCCAAACACTATGCAACGCACCAAAACATGAGTTTAGGGTCCAATGGAGTGGATTGGGTGCGTTCATTGCAAAAAAATCCCGACGTGACTTCGTGGCACGCACTTTTGCATTAATTGCACCAGTTCACACTGTTTTGCACCGAGTTTCAAGCAGTTACGAAACGATCCCAAATGCACCCAAACACTATGCAACGCACCAAAACATGAGTTCGGGTTCCAATAGGGTTGATTGGTTGTGTTCGTTGCGAAAAATCTAGACGTGACATTGTGGCATGAACTTTTGCATTAATTGCACCAGTTCACCCTGTTTTGCATCGAGTTTCATGGAGTTACGAAATGACCCCAAATGCACCCAAACACTATACAACGCACCAAAACATGAGTTTAGGGTCCAATGGGGCGGATGGGGTGTGTTCGTTGTGAAAAATCCCGACGTGACTTCGTGGCACGAACTTTTGATTTAATTGCACCAGTTCACTCTGTTTTGCACCGAGTTTCATGCAGTTATGAAACGATCCCAAATGCACCCAAACACTACGCAACGCACCAAAACATGAGTTCGGGTTCCAATAGGGTTGATTGGTTGTGTTCGTTGCGAAAAATCTAGGCGTGACCTTGTGGCATGTACTTTTGCATTAATTGTACTAGTTCACCCTGTTTTGCACCGAGTTTCATGCAGTTACAAAACGATCCCAAATGCACCCAAACACTATGTAACGCACCAAAACATGAGTTCGGGTTCCAATAGGGTTGATTGGTTGTGTTCGTTGCGAAAAATCTAGACGTGACATTGTGGCATGAACTTTTGCATTAATTGCACCAGCTCACCCTGTTTTGCATCGAGTTTCATGGAGTTACGAAATGACCCCAAATGCACCCAGACACTATACAACGCACCAAAACATGAGTTTAGGGTCCAATCGGGCGGATGGGGTGTGTTCGTTGTGAAAAATCCGACGTGACTTCGTGGCACGAACTTTTGATTTAATTGCACCAGTTCACTCTGTTTTGCACCGAGTTTGATGCAGTTATGAAATTATCCCAAATGCACCCAAACACTATGCAACGCATCAAAACATGAGTTTAGGGTCCAATGGGGTGGACTGGGTGCGTTCGTAGAGAAAAATCCCGCCGTGACTTCGTGGCACGAGCTTTCGCATTAATTGCACTAGTTCACCCTATTTTCCATCGAGTTTCATGCGGTTACGAAATGATCCCAGATGCACCCAAACACTATGCAACGCACCAAAACATGAGTTTAGGGTCCAATGGAGTGGATTGGGTGCGTTCATTGCAAAAAATCTAGACGTGACTTCGTGGTACGTACTTTTGCATTAATTGCACCAGTTCACACTGTTTTGCACCGAGTTTCATGCAGGTACGAAACGATCCCAAATGCACCCAAACACTATGCAACGCACCAAAACATGAGTTCTGGTTCCAATGGGGTTGAGTGGGTGTGTTCGTTGCGAAAAATCCAGACGTGACATTGTGGCATGAACTTTTGCATTAATTGCACCAGTTCACCCATTTTTGCATCGAGTTTCATGGAGTTACGAAATGACCCCAAATGCACCTAAACACTATACAACGCACCAAAACATGAGTTTAGGGTCCAATGGGGCGGATGGGGTGAGTTCGTTGTGAAAAATCCCGACGTGACTTCGTGGCACGAACTTTTGATTTAATTGCACCAGTTCACTCTGTTTTGCACCGTGTTTCATGCAGTTATGAAACGATCCCAAATGCACCCAAACACTATGCAACGCACCAAAACATGTGTTTAGGGTCTAATGGGGTGGACTGGGTGCGTTCGTAGAGAAAAATCTCGGCGTGATTTCGTGGAACGAGCTTTCGCATTAATTGCACTAGTTCACCCTGTTTTGCATCGAGTTTCATGCCGTAATGAAACGATCCCGAATGCACCCAAACACTTTGCAACGCACCAAAACATGAGTTTAGGGTCCAATGGGGCGGATTGGGTGTGTTCGTTGTGAAAAATCCCGACGTGACTTCGTGGCACGAACTTTTGATTTAATTGCACCAGTTCACTCTGTTTTGCACCGAGTTTGATGCAGTTATGAAACGATCCCAAATGCACCCGAACACTACGCAACGCACCAAAAATGAGTTTAGGGTCTAATGGGGTGGACTGGGTGCGTTCGTAGAGAAAAATCCCGGCGTGAATTCGTGGCACGAGCTTTCGCATTAATTGTACTAGTTCACCCTGTTTTGCACCGAGTTTCATGCAGTTATGAAACGATCCCAAATGCACCCAACCACTATGCAACGCAGCAAAACATGAGTTTAGGGTCCAATGGGGTTGACTGGGTGCATTCGTAGAGAAAAATCCCGGCGTGACTTCGTGGCACGAGCTTTCGCATTAATTGCACTAGTTCACCCTGTTTTCCATCGAGTTTCATGCAGTTACGAAACGATCCCAAATGCACCCAAACACTATGCAACACACCAAAACATGAGTTTAGGGTCCAATGGAGTGGATTGGGTGCGTTCATTGCAAAAAATCCCGACGTGACTTCGTGGCACGTACTTTTGCATTAATTGCACCAGTTCACACTGTTTTGCACCGAGTTTCAAGCAGTTACGAAACGATCCCAAATGCACCCAAACACTATGCAACGCACCAAAACATGAGTTCGGGTTCCAATAGGGTTGATTGGTTGTGTTCGTTGTGAAAAATCTAGACGTGACATTGTGGCATGAACTTTTGCATTAATTGCACCAGTTCACCCTGTTTTGCATCGAGTTTCATGGAGTTACGAAATGACCCCAAATGCACCCAAACACTATACAACGCACCAAAACATGAGTTTAGGGTCCAATGGGGCGGATGGGGTGTGTTCGTTGTGAAAAATCCCGACGTGACTTCGTGGCACGAACTTTTGATTTAATTGCTCCAGTTCACTCTGTTTTGCACCGAGTTTGATGCAGTTATGAAATTATCCCAAATGCACCCAAAGACTATGCAACGCACCAAAACATGAGTTTAGGGTCTATTGGGGTGGACTGGGTGCGTTCGTAGAGAAAAATCCTGGCGTGATTTCGTGACACGAGCTTTCACATTAATTGCACTAGTTCACCCTGTTTTGCACCGAGTTTCATGGACTTATGAAATGATCCCAAATGCACCCAAACACTATGCAACGCAGCAAAACATGAGTTTAGGGTCCAATGGGGTGGACTGGGTGCGTTCGTAGAGAAAAATCCCGGCGTGACTTCGTGGCACGAGCTTTCGCATTAATTGCACTAGTTCACCCTGTTTTGCATCGAGTTTCATGCCGTAATGAAACGATCCCGAATGCACCCAAACACTATGCAACGCACCAAAACATGAGTTTAGGGTCTAATGGGGTGGACTGGGTGCATTCGTAGAGAAAAATCCTGGCGTGATTTCGTGACACGAGCTTTCACATTAATTGCACTAGTTCACCCTGTTTTGCACCGAGTTTCATGGACTTATGAAATGATCCCAAATGCACCCAAACACTATGCAACGCAGCAAAACATGAGTTTAGGGTCCAATGGGGTGGACTGGGTGCGTTCGTAGAGAAAAATCCCTGCGTGATTTCGTGGCACGAGCTTTCGCATTAATTGCACTAGTTCACCCTGTTTTCCATCGAGTTTCATGCAGTTACGAAACGATCCCAAATGCACCCAAACACTATGCAACACACCAAAACATGAGTTTAGGGTCCAATGGAGTGGATTGGGTGCGTTCATTGCAAAAAATCCCGATGTGACTTCGTGGCACGTACTTTTGCATTAATTGCACCAGTTCACACTGTTTTGCACCGAGTTTCATGCAGTTATGAAACGATCCCGAATGCACCCAAACACTATGCAACGCACCAAAACATGAGTTTAGGGTCTAATGGGGTGGACTGGGTGCGTTCGTAGAAAAAAATCCTGGCTTGATTTCGTGACACGAGCTTTCGCATTAATTGCACTAGTTCACCCTGTTTTGCATCGAGTTTCGTGGAGTTACGAAATGACCCCAAATGCACCCAAACACTATACAACACAGCAAAACATGAGTTTAGGGTCCAATGGGGAGGATTGGGTGTGTTCGTTGTGAAAAATCCCGACGTGACTTCGTGGCACGAACTTTTGATTTAATTGCACTAGTTCACTCTGTTTTGCACCGAGTTTCATGCAGTTATGAAACGATCCCAAATGCACCCAAACACTACGCAACGCACCAAAACATGAGTTTAGGGTCTAATGGGGTGGACTGGGTGCGTTCGTAGAGAAAAATCCCGGCGTGATTTTGTGGCACGAGCTTTCGCATTAATTGCACTAGTTCACACTGTTTTGCATTGAGTTTCATGCCGTAATGAAACGATCCCGAATGCACCCAAACACTATGCAACGCACCAAAACATGAGTTTAGGGTCCAATGGGGTGGGTTGGGTGTGTTCGTTCTGAAAAATCCCGATGTGACTTCGTGGCACGAAATTTTGATTTAATTGCACCAGTTCACTCTGTTTTGCATCGAGTTTCATGCAGTTATGAAACGATCCCAAATGCACCCAAACACTATGCAACGCACCAAAACATGAGTTTAGAGTCTAATGGTGTGGATTGGGTGTGTTCGTTGTGAAAAATCCCGATGTGACTTCGTGGCACGAAATTTTGATTTAATTGCACCAGTTCACTCTGTTTTGCATCGAGTTTCATGCAGTTATGAAACGATCCCAAATGCACCCAAACACCATGCAACGCACCAAAACATGAGTTTAGGGTCTAATGGGGTGGACAGGGTGCGTTCGTAGAAAAAAATCCTGGCTTGATTTTGTGGCACGAGCTTTCACATTAATTGCACTAGTTCCCCCTGTTTTGCATCGAGTTTCATGCCGTAATGAAACGATCCCTAATGCACCCAAACACTATGCAACGCACCAAAACATGAGTTTAGGGTCCAATGGGGTGGATTGGGTGTGTTCGTTGTGAAAACTCGCGATGTGACTTCGTGGCATGAAATTTTGATTTAATTGCACCAGTTCACTCTGTTTTGCATCGAGTTTCATGCAGTTATGAAACGATCCCAAATGCACCCAAACACTATGCAACGCACCAAAACATGAGTTTAGGGTCTAATGGGGTGGACTGGGTGCGTTCGTAGAAAAAAATCCTGGCTTGATTTCGTGGCACGAGCTTTGGCATTAATTGCACTAGTTCCCCCTGTTTTGCATCGAGTTTCATGGAGTTACGAAATGACCCCAAATGCACCCAAACACTATACAACGCACCAAAACATGAGTTTAGGGTCCAATGGGGAGGATTGGGTGTGTTCGTTGTGAAAAATCCCGACGTGACTTCGTGGCACGAACTTTTGATTTAATTGCACCAATTCACTCTGTTTTGCACCGAGTTTCATGCAGTTAGGAAACGATCCCAAATGCACCCAAACACTATGCAACGCTGAACGCACCAAAACATGAGTTTAGGGTATAATGGGGTGGACTGGGTGCGTTCGTAGAGAAAAGTCCCTGCGTGATTTGTGGCACGAGCTTTCGCATTAATTGCACTAGTTCACCCTGTTTTGCATCGAGTTTCATGCCGTAATGAAACGATCCCGAATGCACCCAAACACTATGCAACGCACCAAAACATGAGTTTAGGGTCCAATGGTGTGGATTCGGGTGTGTTCGTTGTGAAAAATCCCGATGTGACTTCGTGGCACGAAATTTTGATTTAATTGCACCAGTTCACTCTGTTTTGCATCGAGTTTCATGCAGTTATGAAACGATCCCAAATGCACCCAAACACTATGCAACGCACCAAAACATGAGTTTAGGGTCTAATGGGGTGGACTGGGTGCGTTCGTAGAAAAAAATCCTGGCTTGATTTCGTGGCACGAGCTTTCACATTAATTGCACTAGTTCCCCCTGTTTTGCATCGAGTTTCATGCCGTAATGAAATGATCCCGAATGCACCCAAACACTATGCAACGCACCAAAACATGAGTTTAGGGTCCAATGGGGAGGATTGGGTGTGTTCGTTGTGAAAAACTCGCGATGTGACTTCGTGGCATGAAATTTTGATTTAATTGCACCAGTTCACTCTGTTTTGCATCGAGTTTCATGCAGTTATGAAACGATCCCAAATGCACCCAAACACTATGCAACGCACCAAAACATGAGTTTAGGGTCTAATGGGGTGGACTGGGTGCGTTCGTAGAAAAAAATCCTGGCTTGATTTCGTGGCACGAGCTTTGGCATTAATTGCACTAGTTCCCCCTGTTTTGCATCGAGTTTCATGGAGTTACGAAATGACCCCAAATGCACCCAAACACTATACAACGCACCAAAACATGAGTTTAGGGTCCAATGGGGAGGATTGGGTGTGTTCGTTGTGAAAAATCCCGACGTGACTTCGTGGCACGAACTTTTGATTTAATTGCACCAATTCACTCTGTTTTGCACCGAGTTTCATGCAGTTAGAAACGATCCCAAATGCACCCAAACACTATGCAACGCTGAACGCACCAAAACATGAGTTTAGGGTATAATGGGGTGGACTGGGTGCGTTCGTAGAGAAAAATCCCTGCGTGATTTCGTGGCACGAGCTTTCGCATTAATTGCACTAGTTCACCCTGTTTTGCATCGAGTTTCATGCCGTAATGAAACGATCCCGAATGCACCCAAACACTATGCAACGCACCAAAACATGAGTTTAGGGTCCAATGGTGTGGATTGGGTGTGTTCGTTGTGAAAAATCCCGATGTGACTTCGTGGCACGAAATTTTGATTTAATTGCACCAGTTCACTCTGTTTTGCATCGAGTTTCATGCAGTTATGAAACGATCCCAAATGCACCCAAACACTATGCAACGCACCAAAACATGAGTTTAGGGTCTAATGGGGTGGACTGGGTGCGTTCGTAGAAAAAAATCCTGGCTTGATTTCGTGGCACGAGCTTTCACATTAATTGCACTAGTTCCCCCTGTTTTGCATCGAGTTTCATGCCGTAATGAAACGATCCCGAATGCACCCAAACACTATGCAACGCACCAAAACATGAGTTTAGGGTCCAATGGGGTGGATTGGGTGTGTTCGTTGTGAAAACTCGCGATGTGACTTCGTGGCATGAAATTTTGATTTAATTGCACCTGTTCACTCTGTTTTGCATCGAGTTTCATGCAGTTATGAAACGATCCCAAATGCACCCAAACACTATGCAACGCACCAAAACATGAGTTTAGGGTCTAATGGGGTGGACTGGGTGCGTTCGTAGAAAAAAATCCTGGCTTGATTTCGTGGCACGAGCTTTGGCATTAATTGCACTAGTTCCCCCTGTTTTGCATCGAGTTTCATGGAGTTACGAAATGACCCCAAATGCACCCAAACACTATACAACGCACCAAAACATGAGTTTAGGGTCCAATGGGGAGGATTGGGTGTGTTCGTTGTGAAAAATCCCGACGTGACTTCGTGGCACGAACTTTTGCTTTAATTGCACCAATTCACTCTGTTTTGCACCGAGTTTCATGCAGTTAGGAAACGATCCCAAATGCACCCAAACACTATGCAACGCTGAACGCACCAAAACATGAGTTTAGGGTATAATGGGGTGGACTGGGTGCGTTCGTAGAGAAAAATCCCTGCGTGATTTCGTGGCACGAGCTTTCGCATTAATTGCACTAGTTCACCCTGTTTTGCATCGAGTTTCATGCCGTAATGAAACGATCCCGAATGCACCCAAACACTATGCAACGCACCAAAACATGAGTTTAGGGTCCAATGGTGTGGATTGGGTGTGTTCGTTGTGAAAAATCCCGATGTGACTTCGTGGCACGAAATTTTGATTTAATTGCACCAGTTCACTCAGTTTTGCATCGAGTTTCATGCAGTTATGAAACGATCCCAAATGCACCCAAACACTATGCAACGCACCAAAACATGAGTTTAGGGTCTAATGGGGTGGACTGGGTGCGTTCGTAGAAAAAAATCCTGGCTTGATTTCGTGGCACGAGCTTTCGCATTAATTGCAATAGTTCTCCCTGTTTTGCATCGAGTTTCATGGAGTTACGAAATAACCCCAAATGCACCCAAACACTATACAACGCACCAAAACATGAGTTTATGGTCCAATGGGGTGGATTGGGTGTGTTCATTGTGAAAAATCCCGACGTGACTTCATGGCACGAACTTTTGATTTAATTGCACTAGTTCACTCTGTTTTGCACCGAGTTTCATGCAGTTATGAAACGATCCCAAATGCACCCAAACACTATGCAACGCACCAAAACATGAGTTTAGGGTCTAATGGGGTGGACTGGGTGCGTTCGTAGAAAAAAATCCTGGCTTGATTTCGTGGCACGAGCTTTCGCATTAATTGCACTAGTTCACCCTTGTTTTGCACGGAGTTTCATGCCGTAATGAAACGATCCCGAATGCACCCAAACACTATGCAACGCACCAAATCATGAGTTTAGGGTCCAATGGGGCGGATTGGGTGTGGTTCGTTGTGAAAACTCCCGATGTGACTTCGTGGCATGATATTTTGATTTAATTGCACCAGTTCACTGTGTTTTTCATCGAGTTTCATGCAGTTATGAAACGATCCCGAATGCACCCAAACACTATGCAACGCACCAAAACATGAGTTTAGGGTCTAATGGGGTGGACTGGGTGCGTTCGTAGAAAAAAATCCTGGCTTGATTTCGTGACACGAGCTTTCGCATTAATTGCACTAGTTCACCCTGTTTTGCATCGAGTTTCGTGGAGTTACTAAATGACCCCAAATGCACCCAAACACTATACAACACAGCAAAACATGAGTTTAGGGTCCAATGGGGAGGATTGGGTGTGTTCATTGTGAAAAATCCCGACGTGACTTCGTGGCACGAACTTTTGATTTAATTGCACTAGTTCACTCTGTTTTGCACCGAGTTTCATGCAGTTATGAAACGATCCCAAATGCACCCAAACACTATGCAACGCACCAAAACATGAGTTTAGGGTCTAATGGGGTGGACTGGGTGCGTTCGTAGAGAAAAATCCCGGCGTGATTTTGTGGCACGAGCTTTCGCATTAATTGCACTAGTTCACACTGTTTTGCATTGAGTTTCATGCCGTAATGAAACGATCCCGAATGCACCCAAACACTATGCAACGCACCAAAACATGAGTTTAGGGTCCAATGGGGTGGGTTGGGTGTGTTCGTTGTGAAAAATCCCGATGTGACTTCGTGGCACGAAATTTTGATTTAATTGCACCAGTTCACTCTGTTTTGCATCGAGTTTCATGCAGTTATGAAACGATCCCAAATGCACCCAAACACTATGCAACGCACCAAAACATGAGTTTAGAGTCTAATGGTGTGGATTGGGTGTGTTCGTTGTGAAAAATCCCGATGTGACTTCGTGGCACGAAATTTTGATTTAATTGCACCAGTTCACTCTGTTTTGCATCGAGTTTCATGCAGTTATGAAACGATCCCAAATGCACCCAAACACTATGCAACGCACCAAAACATGAGTTTAGGGTCTAATGGGGTGGACTGGGTGCGTTCGTAGAAAAAAATCCTGGCTTGATTTCGTGGCACGAGCTTTCACATTAATTGCACTAGTTCCCCCTGTTTTGCATCGAGTTTCATGCCGTAATGAAACGATCCCGAATGCACCCAAACACTATGCAACGCACCAAAACATGAGTTTAGGGTCCAATGGGGTGGATTGGGTGTGTTCGTTGTGAAAACAAACGATGTGACTTCGTGGCATGAAATTTTGATTTAATTGCACCAGTTCACTCTGTTTTGCATCGAGTTTCATGCAGTTATGAAACGATCCCAAATGCACCCAAACACTATGCAACGCACCAAAACATGAGTTTAGGGTCTAATGGGGTGGACTGGGTGCGTTCGTAGAAAAAAATCCTGGCTTGATTTCGTGGCACGAGCTTTGGCATTAATTGCACTAGTTCCCCCTGTTTTGCATCGAGTTTCATGGAGTTACGAAATGACCCCAAATGCACCCAAACACTATACAACGCAACCAAAACATGAGTTTAGGGTCCAATGGGGAGGATTGGGTGTGTTCGTTGTGAAAAATCCCCGACGTGACTTCGTGGCACGAACTTTTGATTTAATTGCACCAATTCACTCTGTTTGCACCGAGTTTCATGCAGTTAGGAAACGATCCCAAATGCACCCAAACACTATGCAACGCTGAACGCACCAAAACATGAGTTTAGGGTCTAATGGGGTGGACTGGGTGCGTTCGTAGAGAAAAATCCCTGCGTGATTTCGTGGCACGAGCTTTCGCATTAATTGCACTAGTTCACCCTGTTTTGCATCGAGTTTCATTCCGTAATGAAACGATCCCGAATTCACCCAAACACTATCCAACGCACCAAAACATAAGTTTAGGGTCCAATGGTGTGGATTGGGTGTGTTCGTTGTGAAAAATCCCGATGTGACTTCGTGGCACGAAATTTTGATTTAATTGCACCAGTTCACTCTGTTTGCATCGAGTTTCATGCAGTTATGAACGATCCCAAATGCACCCAAACACTATGCAACGCACCAAAACATGAGTTTAGGGTCTAATGGGGTGGACTGGGTGCGTTCGTAGAAAAAAATCCTGGCTTGATTTCGTGGCACGAGCTTTCACATTAATTGCACTAGTACCCCCTGTTTTGCATCGAGTTTCATGCCGTAATGAAACGATCCCGAATGCACCCAAACACTATGCAACGCACCAAAACATGAGTTTAGGGTCCAATGGGGAGGATTGGGTGTGTTCGTTGTGAAAACTCGCGATGTGACTTCGTGGCATGAAATTTTGATTTAATTGCACCAGTTCACTCTGTTTTGCATCGAGTTTCATGCAGTTATGAAACGATCCCAAATGCACCCAAACACTATGCAACGCACCAAAACATGAGTTTAGGGTCTAATGGGGTGGACTGGGTGCGTTCGTAGAAAAAAAATCCTGGCTTGATTTCGTGGCACGAGCTTTCGCATTAATTGCACTAGTTCCCCCTGTTTTGCATCGAGTTTCATGGAGTTACGAAATAACCCCAAATGCACCCAAACACTATACGACGCACCAAAACATGAGTTTAGGGTCCAATGGGGAGGATTGGGTGTGTTCGTTGTGAAAAATCCCGACGTGACTTCGTGGCATCGAACTTTTGATTAATTGCACACCAATTCACTCTGTTTTTGCACCGAGTTTTCATGCAGTTAGGAAACGAGCCCAAATGCACCCAAACACTATGCAACGCTGAACGCACCATAACATGAGTTTAGGGTATAATGGGGTGGACTGGGTGCGTTCGTAGAGAAAAATCCCTGCGTGATTTCGTGGCACGATGCTTTCGCATTAATTGCACTAGTTCACCCTGTTTTTGCATCGAGTTTCATGCCGTAATGAAACGATCCCGAATGCACCCAAACACTATGCAACGCACCAAAAACATGAGTTTAGGGTCCAATGGTGTGGATTGGGTGTGTTCGTTGTGAAAAATCCCGATGTGACTTCGTGGCACGAAATTTTGATTTAATGCACCAGTTCACTCTGTTTTGCAACCGAGTTTCATGCAGTTATGAAACGATCCCAAATGCACCCAAACACTATGCAACGCACCAAAACATGAGTTTAGGGTCTAATGGGGTGGACTGGGTGTGTTCGTAGAAAAAAAATCCTGGCTTGATTTCGTGGCACGAGCTTTCACATTAATTGCACTAGTTCCCCCTGTTTTGCATCGAGTTTCATGCCGTAATGAACGATTCCCGAATGCACCCAAACCACATGCACGCACCAAAACATGAGTTTAGGGTCCAATGGGGTGGATTGGGTTGTGTTCGTTGTGAAAACTCGCGATGTGACTTCGTGGCATGAAATTTTGATTAATGCAACCTGTTCACTCTGTTTTGCACGAGTTTCATGCAGTTAGAACGATCCCAAATGCAACCCCAAACACTATGCCGCACCAAAACATGAGTTTAGGGT
>NW_024376406.1:0-62885 GCF_016808335.1 Panicum virgatum
TTGGCCTGGCGAGGGAAAAGCCTGGCCTGTGGGACTTGGCTACTCCGTCCTTCCCGTGCAGTTACGGATAACTATGCAGGTCCTGCCTAGCTGCAGGAAGAGTGGGTATCCCTGCTACAGGGTACCGACAGTTGTGAAAAATTCCGACGCGACTTCGTGGCACGAACTTTTGCACTAGTTCGGCCCGCTTTGCACCGAGTTTCGTAAGGCAACCAAACGGTCCCAAATGGACCCAAATAGTATGAAACGCACCAAAATGTCAGTTTAGGGTCCAATGGGGTGGATCGGGCGCGTTGGTTCTGAAAAATTCTGACGTGACTTCGTGGCACAAACTTTTGCACTAGTTCGGCCCGCTTTGCACCGAGTTTCGTAAGGCAACCAAACGGTCCCAAATGCACCCAAATAGTATGAAATGCACCAAAACGTCAGTTTAGGGTCCAATGGGGTGGATCGGATGCATTCGTTGCGAAAAATTCCGACGCGACTTCATGGCACGAACTTTTGCACTAGTTCGGCCCATTTTGCACCGAGTTCCGTAAGGCAACCGAACGGTCCCAAATGCACCCAAATAGTCTGAAATGCACCAAAATGCAGTTTGGGGTCCAATGGGTTGGATCGGGTGCGTTCGTTGCGAAAAATTCCTACGCGACTTTGTGGCACGAACTTTTGCACTAGTTCGGCCCGCTTTGCACCGAGTTTTGTAAGGCAATGAAACGGTCCCAAATGCACCAAAATAGTATGAAACACACTAAAACATCAGTTTAGGGTCCAATGGGGTGGATCGGGTGCCTTCGTCGCGATAAATTCCGATGCGACTTCGTGGCACGAACTTTTGCACTAGTTCGGCCCGTTTTGCACCAAGTTCCGTAAGGCAACCAAACGGTCTCAAATGCACCCAAATAGTACGGAATGCACTAAAACATCAGTTTAGCGTCCTATAAAGTGGATCGTGTGCATTCGTTATGAAAAATTCCGACGTGACTTCGTCGCACGAGCTTTTGCACTAGTTCGCCCGTTTTGCACGAAGTTCCATAAGGAAAACAAACGGTCTCAAATGCACCCAAATAGTACAGAACGCACTAAAACATCAGTTTAGGGTCCTATAATGTGGATCGTGTGCATTTGTTGCAAAAAATTCTAACGCGACTTCGTGGCACGAACTTTTGCACTAGTTCGGCCCGTTTTGCACCAAGTTCCGTAAGGCACCCAAACGGTCTCAAATGCACCCAAATAGTACGAAACACACTAAAACATCAGTTTAGGGTCCTATAAGGTGGATCATGTGCGTTCGTTGCGAAAAATTCCGACGCAACTTCGTGGCACGATCTTTTGCACTAGTTCGGCCCATTTTGCACCGAGTTTTGTAAGGCAATCAAACGGTCCCAAATGCAACCAAATCGTATGAAACGCTCCAAAACGTCAGTTTAGGGTCCAATGGGGTGGATCGGGTGCATTCGTTCTAAAAAATTCTGACGTGACTTCGTGGCACAAACTTTTGCACTAGTTCGGCCCGCTTTGCACCGAGTTTCGTATGGCAACGAAACGGTCCCAAATGCACCCAAATAGTACGAAACGAACCAAAACATCAGTTTAGGTTCCAATAGGGTGGATCGGATGCATTCGTTTCGTAAAATTCCAACACGACTTCGTCGCACGAACTTTTGGACTAGTTCGGCCCATTGTGCACCGAGTTCCGTAAGGCAACCGAACGGTTCCAAATGCACCCAAATAGTACGAAATACACCAAAAATTTCGACGCGACTTTGTGGCACGAACTTTTGCACTAGTTTGGCCCATATTGCACCGAGTTCCGTAAGGCAACCGAACGGTTCCAAATGCACCCAAGTAGTACGATATGCACCAAAACGTTAGTTTAGGGTCCAATGGGGTGGATCGGGTGTTTTCGTTGCGAAAAATTCCGACGCGACTTCGTGGCACGAACTTTTGCTCCGAGTTTCGTAAGGCAACGAAACGGTCCCAAATGCACCCAAATAGAACGAAATGCACCAAAACGTCAGTTTATGGTCCAATGGGGTGGATCGGATGCATTCGTTGCGAAAAATTCTGACGCAACTTCGTGGCACGAACTTTTGCCCTAGTTCGGCCCGTTTTGTGCCGAGTTTCGTAAGGCAACGAAACGGTCCGTAATGCACCCAAATAGTTAGAAATGCACCAAAACGTCAGTTTAGGGTCCAATGGGGTGGATCGGGTGCCTTCGTCGCGACAAATTCCGATGCGACTTTTTGGCACGAACTTTTGCACTAGCTCGGCCCGTTTTGCACCAAGTTCCGTAAGGCAACCAAACGGTCTCAAATGCACCCAAATAGTACGGAACACACTAAGACATCAGTTTAGGGTCCTATAAGGTGGATCATGTGCATTCGTTCTGAAAAATTGCGACGCGACTTCGTGGCACGAACTTTGCACTAGTTCGGCCCGTTTTGCACCGAGTTACGTAAGGCAACCGAACGGTCCCTAATGCACCCAAATAGTAAGAAACACACTAAAACATCAGTTTAGGGTCCTATAAGGTGGATCGTGTGCGTTCGTTGTGAAAAATTCCGACGCGACTTCGTGGCACGAACTTTTGCACTAGTTCGGCCCTTTTTGCACCGAGTTTCGTAAGGCAACCAAACGGTCCCTAATGCACCCAAATAGTACGAAACGCACCAAAACGTCAGTTTAGGGTCCAATGGGGTGGATCGGGTGCCTTCGCCGCAAAAAATTCCGATGCATCTTCGTGGCACGAACTTTTGCACTAGTTCGGCCCGTTTTGCACCAAGTTCCGTAAGGCAACCAAACGGTCCCAAATAGTATGGAACGCACTAAAACATCAGTTTAGGGTCCTATATGGTGGATCGTGTGTGTTCGTTTCGAAAAAATCCGACGCGACTTCGTGGCACAAACTTTTGCACTAGTTTGGCCCATTTTGCACTGAGTTCCGTAAGGCAACCGAACGGTTCCAAATGCACCCAAGTAGTACGAAATGCACCAAAACGTTAGTTTAGGGTCCAATGGGGTGGATCGGGTGTTTTCGTTGCGAAAAATTCCGACGCGACTTCGTGGCACGAACTTTTGCTCCGAGTTTCGTAAAGCAACGAAACGGTCCCAAATGCACCCAAATAGAACGAAAATGCACCAAAATGTCAGTTTAGTGTCCAATGGGGTGGATCGGATGCATTCGTTGCGAAAAATTCTGACGCAACTTCGTGGCACGAACTTTTGCCCTAGTTCGACCCGTTTTGCGCCGAGTTTCGTAAGGCAACGAAACGGTCCGTAATGCACCCATATAGTTAGAAATGCACCAAAACGTCAGTTTAGGATCCAATGGGGTGGATCGGGTGCCTTCGTCGCGACAAATTCCGATGCGACTTTTTGGCACGAACTTTTGCACTACCTCGGCCCGTTTTGCACCAAGTTCCGTAAGGCAACCAAACGGTCTCAAATGCACCCAAATAGTACGGAACACACTAAGACATCAGTTTAGGGTCCTATAAGGTGGATCATGTGCATTCGTTCTGAAAAATTGCGACGCGACTTCGTGGCACGAACTTTGCACTAGTTCGGCCCGTTTTGCACCGAGTTACGTAAGGCAACCGAACGGTCCCTAATGCACCCAAATAGTAAGAAACACACTAAAACATCAGTTTAGGGTCCTATAAGGTGGATCGTGTGCGTTCGTTGTGAAAAATTCCGACGCGACTTCGTGGCACGAACTTTTGCACTAGTTCGGCCCTTTTTGCACCGAGTTTCGTAAGGCAACCAAACGGTCCCTAATGCACCCAAATAGTACGAAACGCACCAAAACGTCAGTTTAGGGTCCAATGGGGTGGATCGGGTGCCTTCGCCGCAAAAAATTCCGATGCATCTTCGTGGCACGAACTTTTGCACTAGTTCGGCCCGTTTTGCACCAAGTTCCGTAAGGCAACCAAACGGTCCCAAATAGTATGGAACGCACTAAAACATCAGTTTAGGGTCCTATATGGTGGATCGTGTGTGTTCGTTTCGAAAAAATCCGACGCGACTTCGTGGCACGAACTTTTGCACTACTTTGGCCAATTTTGCACCGAGTTCCGTAAGGCAACCGAACGGTTCCAAATGCACCCAAGTAGTACGAAATGCACCAAAACGTTAGTTTAGGGTCCAATGGGGTGGATCGGGTGTTTTCGTTGCGAAAAATTCCGACGCGACTTCGTGGCACGAACTTTTGCTCCGAGTTTCTTAAGGCAACGAAACGGTCCCAAATGCACCCAAATAGTACGAAATGCACCAAAACGTTAGTTTAGGGTCCAATGGGGTGGATCGGATGCATTCGTTGCGAAAAATTCTGACGCAACTTCGTCGCACGAACTTTTGCCCTAGTTCGGCCCGTTTTGCGCCGAGTTTCGTAAGGCAACGAAACGGTCCGTAATGCACCCAAATATTTAGAAATGCACCAAAACGTCAGTTCAGGGTCCAATGGGGTGGATCGGGTGCCTTCGTCTCGACAAATTCCGATGCGACTTTTTGGCACGAACTTTTGCACTAGCTCGGCCCGTTTTGCACCAAGTTCCGTAAGGCAACCAAACGGTCTCAAATGCACCCAAATAGTACGGAACACACTAAGACATCAGTTTAGGGTCCTATAAGGTGGATCATGTGCATTCGTTCTGAAAAATTGCGACGCGACTTCGTGGCACGAACTTTGCACTAGTTCGGCCCGTTTTGCACCGAGTTACGTAAGGCAACCGAACGGTCCCTAATGCACCCAAATAGTAAGAAACACACTAAAACATCAGTTTAGGGTCCTATAAGGTGGATCGTGTGCGTTCGTTGTGAAAAATTCCGACGCGACTTCGTGGCACGAACTTTTGCACTAGTTCGGCCCTTTTTGCACCGAGTTTCGTAAGGCAACCAAACGGTCCCTAATGCACCCAAATAGTACGAAACGCACCAAAACGTCAGTTTAGGGTCCAATGGGGTGGATCGGGTGCCTTCGCCGCAAAAAATTCCGATGCATCTTCGTGGCACGAACTTTTGCACTAGTTCGGCCCGTTTTGCACCAAGTTCCGTAAGGCAACCAAACAGTCCCAAATAGTATGGAATGCACTAAAACATCAGTTTAGGGTCCTATATGGTGGATCGTGTGTGTTCGTTTCGAAAAAATCCGACGCGACTTCGTGGCACGAACTTTTGCACTAGTTTGGCCCATTTTGCACCGAGTTCCGTAAGGCAACCGAACGGTTCCAAATGCACCCAAGTAGTACGAAACGCACTAAAACGTTAGTTTAGGGTCCAATGGGGTGGATCGGGTGTTTTCGTTGCGAAAAATTCCGACGCGACTTTGTGGCACGAACTTTTGCACTAGTTCGGCCCACTTTGCACCGAGTTTCGTAGGGCAACCAAACGGTCGCTAATGCACCCAAATAGTACGAAACCCACCAAAACGTTAGTTTAGGGTCCTATAAGGTGGATCGTGTGTGTTCGTTGTGAAAAATTCCGACGCGACTTCGTGGCACAAACATTTGCACTAGTTCGGCCCGTTTTGCACCGAGTTCCGTAACGCATCCGAACGGTCCCAAATGCACCCAAATAGTACGAAACGCACCAAAACAATAGTTTAGGGTCTAATGGGGTGGATCGGGTGTGTTCGTTGCGAAAAATGCCGACGCGACTTCGTGGCACGAACTTTTGCACTAGTTCGGCCCGCTTTGCACCGAGTTTCGTAAGGCAACCAAACGGTCCCAAATGCACCAAAATAGTACAAAACACACCAAAACGTCAGTTTAGGGTCCAATGGGGTGGATCGGGTGCCTTCATCGCGAAAAATTCCGATGCGACTTCGTGGCACGAACTTTTGCAATAGTTCGGCCCGTTTTGCACCAAGTTCCGTAAGGCAACCAAACGGTCTCTAATGCACCCAAATAGTACGAAACGCACCAAAACATCAGTTTAGTGTCCTATACGGTGGATCGTGTGTGTTCGTTGTGAAAACTTCTGACGCGACTTCGTGGCACGAACTTTTGCACTAGTTCGTCCCATTTTTCCACCGAATTTCGTAAGGCAACGAAACGGTACCAAATGCACCCAAAACGTCAATTTAGGGTCGAATGGGGTGGATCGGATGCATTCGTTGCGAAAAATTCCGACGCGACTTCGTGGCACGAACTTTTGCACTAGTTCGGCCCATTTTGCACCGAGTTCCGTAAGCGAACCGAACGGTCCCAAATGCACCCAAATAGTACGAAATACACCAAAATGTCAGTTTAGGGTCCATTGTGGTGGATCGGGTGCCTTCGTTGCGAAAAATTCCGATGCGACGTCGTGGCACAAACTTTTGGACTAGTTCGGCCCGCTTTGCACCGAGTTTCGTAAGGCAACGAAACGGTCCCTGATGCACCCAAATAGTAAGAAATGCACCAAAACATCAGTTTAGGGTCCAATGGGGTGGATCAGGTGCCTTCATCGCAAAAAATTCCGATGCGACTTCGGGGCACGAACTTTTGCACTAGTTCTGCCCGTTTTGCACCGAGTTTCGTAAGGCAACCGAAAGGTCCCAAATAGTATGGAACACACTAAAACATCAGTTTAAGGTCCTATAAGCTGGATCGTGTGCGTTCGTTGCGAAAAATTCTGAAGCGACTTCGAGGCACGAACTTTTGCACTATTTCGGCCCGTTTTGCACCGAGTTCCGTAAGGCAACCGAACGGTCCCAAATGCACCCAAATAGTACGAAACGCACCAAAACGTTAGTTTAGGGTCTAATGGAGTGGATCGGGTGTGTTCATTGCGAAAAATTCTGACGCGACTTCGTAGCACGAACTTTTGCACTAGTTCGGCCCGTTTTGCACCAAGTTCCGTAAGGCAACCAAACGGTCTCAAATGCACCCAAATAGTACGAAACGCACTAAAACATCAGTTTAGGGTCCTATAAGGTGGATCGTGTGTGTTCGTTGTGAAAAATTCCGACACGACTTCGTGGCACGAACATTTGCACTAGTTCGGCCCGTTTTGCACCAAGTTCCGTAACGCATCCGAACGGTCCCAAATGCACCCAAATAGTACGAAACGCACCAAAACATTAGTTTAGGGTCTAATGGGGTGGATCGGGTGCCTTCATCGCGAAAAATTCCGAAGCGACTTCGTGGCACGAACATTTGCACTAGTTCGGCCTGTTTTGCACCAAGTTCCGTAAGGCAACCAAACGGTCTCTAATGCACCCAAATAGTACGAAACGCACCGAAACATCAGTTTAGGGTCCTATAAGGTGGATTGTGTGCGTTCGTTGCGAAAAATTCCAACGTCAGTTTAGGGTCCAATGGGGTGGATCGGGTGCCTTCATCGCGAAAAATTCCGAAGCGACTTCGTGGCACGAACATTTGCACTAGTTCGGCCTGTTTTGCACCAAGTTCCGTAAGGCAACCAAACGGTCTCTAATGCACCCAAATAGTACGAAACGCACCGAAACATCAGTTTAGTGTCCTATAAGGCGGATTGTGTGCGTTCGTTGCTAAAACGTCTGACGCGACTTCGTGGCACGAACTTTTGCACAAGTTCGGCCCATTTTGCACCGAGTTCCGTAAGGCAACCGAACGGTCCCAAATGCACCCAAATAGTACGAAACGCACCAAAACATTAGTTTAGGGTTCAATGGGGTGGATCGGGTGTGTTCGTTGTGAATAATTTTGACGCGACTTCGTGGCACGAACTTTTGCACTAGTTCGGCCCACTTTGCACCGAGTTTCGTAAGGCAACCAAACGGTCCCAAATGCACCCAAATAGTACGAAATGCACCAAAACGTCAGTTTAGGGTCCAATGGGGTGGATCGGGTGCCTTCATCGCGAAAAATTCCGAAGTGACTTCGTGGCACGAACATTTGCACTAGTTCGGCCTGTTTTGCACCAAGTTCCGTAAGGCAACCAAACGGTCTCTAATGCACCCAAATAGTACGAAACGCACCAAAACATTAGTTTAGTGTCCTATAAGGTGGATCGTGTGCGTTCGTTGCTAAAACGTCTGACGCGACTTCGTGGCACGAACTTTTGCACAAGTTCGGCCCATTTTGCACCGAGTTCCGTAAGGCAACCGAACGGTCCCAAATGCACCCAAATAGTACGAAACGCACCAAAACATCAGTTTAGGGTTCAATGGGGTGGATCGGGTGTGTTCATTGTGATAATTTTGACGCGACTTCGTGGCACGAACTTTTGCACTAGTTCGGCCCACTATGCACCGAGTTTCGTAAGGCAACCAAATGGTCCCAAATGCACCCAAATAGTATAAAACGCACCAAAATGTCAGTTTAGGGTTAAATGCGGTGGATCGGGTGTGTTCATTCTGAAAAATTCTTACGTGACTTCGTGGCACGAACTTTTGCACTAGTTCGGCCCGCTTTGCACAGAGTTCCGTAAGGCAACCGAACGGTCCCAAATGCATCCAAATAGTACGAAACACACCAAAACATCAGTTTAGGGACCAATGGGGAGGATCGGGTGCATTCGTTGCGAAAAATTCTTACGCGACTTTGTGGCACGAACTTTTCACAAGTTCAGCCCGTTTTGCACCAAGTTTCGTAAGGCAATCTAACGGTCCCAAATGCACCAAAATAGTATGAAACGCACCAAAACAACTGTTTAGTGTCCTATAAGGTGGATCGTGTGCGTTCGTTGCGAAAACTTCGGACGTGACTTCGTGGCGCGAACTTTAGCACTAGTTCGGCCCGTTTTGCACCATGTTCTGTAAAGCAACCAAACGGTCCTTAATGCACCCAAATAGTATGAAATGCACCAAAACGTCAGTTGAGGGACCAATGGGGTGGATCGGGTGCGTTCGTCGCAAAAAATTCCGAAGCGATTTCGTGGCACGAACTTTTGCACTAGTTCGACCCATTTTGCACAGAGTTCCGTAAGGCAACCGAACGGTCCCTAATGCACCCAAATAGTACAAAACACATCAAAACATTAGTTTAGGGTCCAATGGGGTGAATCGGGTGTGTTCGTTGCGAAAAATTCCAACGCGACTTCGTGGCACAAACTTTTGCACTAGTTCGGCCCGCTTTACACCGAGTTTCGTAAGGCAACCAAACAGTCTCGAATACACCCAAATAGTACGAAACGCACCAAAATGTCAGTTTAAGTTCCAATGGGGTGGATCGGGTGCCTTCGTCGTGAAAAATTCCGATGCGACTTCGTGGCACGAACTTTTGCACTAGTTCGGCCCGTTTTGCACCAAGTTCCGTAAGGCGACCAAACAGTCTCAAATGCACCGAAATAGTATGGAACACACTAAAACATCAGTTTAGGGTCCTATAAGGTGGATCGTGTGCGTTCATTGCGAAAACTTCCGACGCAACTTCGTGGCACGAACTTTTGCACTAGTTCGCCCGTTTTGCACCGAGTTCCGTAAGTCAACCGAACGGTCCCAAATGCACCCAAGTAGTACGAAACGCACCAAAACGTCAGTTTAGAGTCCAATGGGGTGGATCGGTTGTTTTCGTTGCGAAAAATTACGACACGACTTCGTGGCACGAACTTTTGCACTAGTTCGGCCCGCTTTGCACCGAGTTTCGTTAGGCAACCAAACGGTCCAAAATGCACCCAAATAGTACGAAACGCACCAAAACGTCGGTTTAGGGTCCAATGGGGTGGATCGGGTGCCTTCATCATGAAAAATTCCGATGCGACTTCGTGGCACGAACTTTTGCACTAGTTCGGCCCGTTTTGCACCAAGTTCCGTAAGGCAAACAAACGGTCTCAAATGCACCCAAATAGTACGAAACGCACCAAAATATCAGTTTAGTGTCCTATAAGGTGGATCGTGTGCGTTCGTTGCGAAAACTTCCGACGCGACTTCGTGGCACGAACTTTTGCACTAGTTCGGCCCATTTTGCACCGAGTTCGTAAGGCAACCGAACGGTCCAAAATGCACCCAAATTGTACGAAACTCACCAAAACATCAGCTTAGGGTCCAATGGGGTGGATCGGATGTGTTCGTTGTGAAAAATTTTGACGCGACTTTGTGGCACGAACTTTTGCACTAGTTCGGCCCGCTTTGCACCGAGTTTCGTAAGGCAACCAAAGGGTCCCAAATGCACCAAGATAGTATGAAACACACCAAAACATCAGTTTAGGGTCCGATGGGGTGGATCGAGTGCCTTCGTTGCGAAAAATTCCGACGCGACTTCGTGGCACGAACTTTTGCACTAGTTTGGCCCGTTTTGCACCGAGTTCCGTAAGTCAACCGAACGGTTCGAAATGCACCCAAGTAGTACGAAACGCACCAAAACATTAGTTTAGGGTCCAATCGGGTGGATCGGGTGTTTTCGTTGCAAAAAATTCCGACACGACTTCGTGGCACGAACTTTTGCACTAGTTCGGCCCGCTTTGCACCGAGTTTCGTAAGGCAACGAAACGGTCCCTAATGCACCCAAATAGTAAGAAATGCACCAAAAAGTCAGTTTAGGGTCCAATGGGGTGGATCGGGTGCCTTCATCACGAAAAAATCCGATGCGACTTCGTGGCACGAACTTTTGCACTAGTTCGGCCGGTTTTGCACCAAGTTCCGTAAGGCAACCAAACGGTCTCAAATGCACCCAAATAGTACGAAACGCACCAAAACATCAGTTTAGTGTCCTATAAGGTGGATCGTATGTGTTCGTTGCGAAAACTTCCGACGCGACTTTGTGGCACGAACTTTTGCACTAGTTCGGCCCATTTTGCACCGAGTTCGTAAGGCAACTGAACGGTCCCAAATGCACCCAAATAGTACGAAACTAGCCAAAACAGCAGTTTAGGGTCCAATGGGGTCAATCGGGTGTGTTCGTTGTGAAAAATTTCGACGCGACTTCGTGGCACGAACATTTGCACTAGTTCGGCCCGTTTTGCACCGAGTTCCGTAACGCATCCGAACGGTCCCAAATGCACCCAAATAGTACGAAACGCACCAAAACAATAGTTTAGGGTCTAATGGGGTGGATCGGGTGTGTTCGTTGCGAAAAATGCCGACGCGACTTCGTGGCACGAACTTTTGCACTAGTTCGGCCCGCTTTGCACCGAGTTTCGTAAGGCAACCAAACGGTCCCAAATGCACCAAAATAGTACGAAACACACCAAAACGTCAGTTTAGGGTCCAATGGGGTGGATCGGGTGCCTTCATCGCGAAAAATTCCGATGCGACTTCGTGGCACGAACTTTTGCACTAGTTCGGCCCGTTTTGCACCAAGTTCCGTAAGGCAACCAAACGGTCTCTAATGCACCCAAATAGTACGAAACGCACCAAAACATCAGTTTAGTGTCCTATACGGTGGATCGTGTGTGTTCGTTGCGAAAACTTCTGACGCGACTTCGTGGCACGAACTTTTGCACTAGTTCGTCCCATTTTCCACCGAATTTCGTAAGGCAACGAAACGGTACCAAATGCACCCAAAACGTCAATTTAGGGTCGAATGGGGTGGATCGGATGCATTCGTTGCGAAAAATTCCGACGCGACTTCGTGGCACGAACTTTTGCACTAGTTCGGCCCATTTTGCACCGAGTTCCGTAAGCGAACCGAACGGTCCCAAATGCACCCAAATAGTACGAAATGCACCAAAATGTCAGTTTAGGGTCCATTGTGGTGGATCGGGTGCCTTCGTTGCGAAAAATTCCGATGCGACGTCGTGGCACAAACTTTCGGACTAGTTCGGCCCGCTTTGCACCGAGTTTCGTAAGGCAACGAAACGGTCCCTGATGCACCCAAATAGTAAGAAATGCACCAAAACATCAGTTTAGGGTCCAATGGGGTGGATCAGGTGCCTTCATCGCAAAAAATTCCGATGCGACTTCGTGGCACGAACTTTTGCACTAGTTCTGCCCGTTTTGCACCGAGTTTCGTAAGGCAACCGAAAGGTAACAAATAGTATGGAACACACTAAAACATCAGTTTAAGGTCCTATAAGGTGGATCGTGTGCGTTCGTTGCGAAAAATTCTGAAGCGACTTCGAGGCACGAACTTTTGCACTATTTCGGCCTGTTTTGCACCGAGTTCCGTAAGGCAACCGAACGGTCCCAAATGCACCCAAATAGTACGAAACGCACCAAAACGTTAGTTTAGGGTCTAATGGAGTGGATCGGGTGTGTTCGTTGCGAAAAATTCTGACGCGACTTCGTAGCACGAACTTTTGCACTAGTTCGGCCCGTTTTGCACCAAGTTCCGTAAGGCAACCAAACGGTCTCAAATGCACCCAAATAGTACGGAATGCACTAAAACATCAGTTTAGGGTCCTATAAGGTGGATCGTGTGTGTTCGTTGTGAAAAATTCCGACACGACTTCGTGGCACGAACATTTGCACTAGTTCGGCCCGTTTTGCACCAAGTTCCGTAACGCATCCGAACGGTCCCAAATGCACCCAAATAGTACGAAACACACCAAAACATTAGTTTAGGGTCTAATGGGGTGGATCGGGTGCCTTCATCGCGAAAAATTCCGAAGCGACTTCGTGGCACGAACATTTGCACTAGTTCGGCCTGTTTTGCACCAAGTTCCGTAAGGCAACCAAACGGTCTCTAATGCACCCAAATAGTACGAAACGCACCAAAACATCAGTTTAGGGTCCTATAAGGTGGATTGTGTGCGTTCGTTGCGAAAAATTCCAACTTCAGTTTAGGGTCCAATGGGGTGGATCGGGTGCCTTCATCGCGAAAAATTCCGAAGCGACTTCGTGGCACGAACATTTGCACTAGTTCGGCCTGTTTTGCACCAAGTTCCGTAAGGCAAGCAAACGGTCTCTAATGCACCCAAATAGTACGAAACGCACCGAAACATCAGTTTAGTGTCCTATAAGGTGGATTGTGTGCGTTCGTTGCTAAAACGTCTGACGCGACTTCGTGGCACGAACTTTTGCACAAGTTCGGCCCATTTTGCACCGAGTTCCGTAAGGCAACCGAACGGTCCCAAATGCACCCAAATAGTACGAAACGCACCAAAACATTAGTTTAGGGTTCAATGGGGTGGATCGGGTGTGTTCGTTGTGAATAATTTTGACGCGACTTCATGGCACGAACTTTTGCACTAGTTCGGCCCACTTTGCACCGAGTTTCGTAAGGCAACCAAACGGTCCCAAATGCACCCAAATAGTACGAAATGCACCAAAACGTCAGTTTAGGGTCCAATGGGGTGGATCGGGTGCGTTCATCGCGAAAAATTCCGAAGCGACTTCGTGGCACGAACATTTGCACTAGTTCGGCCTGTTCTGCACCAAGTTCCGTAAGGCAACCAAACGGTCTCTAATGCACCCAAATAGTACGAAACGCACCAAAACATTAGTTTAGTGTCCTATAAGGTGGATCGTGTGCGTTCGTTGCTAAAACGTCTGACGCGACTTCATGGCACGAACTTTTGCACAAGTTCGGCCCATTTTGCACCGAGTTTTGTAAGGCAACCGAACGGTCCCAAATGCACCCAAATAGTACGAAACGCACCAAAACATCAGTTTAGGGTTCAATGGGGTGGATCGGGTGTGTTCATTGTGATAATTTTGACGCGACTTCGTGGCACGAACTTTTGCACTAGTTCGGCCCACTATGCACCGAGTTTCGTAAGGCAACCAAATGGTCCCAAATGCACCCAAATAGTATAAAACGCACCAAAATGTCAATTTAGGGTTAAATGCGGTGGATCGGGTGCATTCATTCTGAAAAATTCTTACGTGACTTCGTGGCACGAACTTTTGCACTAGTTCGGCCCGCTTTGCACAGAGTTCCGTAAGGCAACCGAACGGTCCCAAATGCATCCAAATAGTACGAAACACACCAAAACATCAGTTTAGGGACCAATGGGGAGGATCGGGTGCATTCGTTGCGAAAAATTCTTACGCGACTTTGTGGCACGAACTTTTCACAAGTTCAGCCCGTTTTGCACCAAGTTTCGTAAGGCAATCTAACGGTCCCAAATGCACCAAAATAGTATGAAACGCACCAAAACAACTGTTTAGTGTCCTATAAGGTGGATCGTGTGCGTTCGTTGCGAAAACTTCGGACGTGACTTCGTGGCGCGAACTTTAGCACTAGTTCGGCCCGTTTGGCACCATGTTCTGTAAAGCAACCAAATGGTCCTTAATGCACCCAAATAGTATGAAATGCACCAAAACGTCAGTTGAGGGACCAATGGGGTGGATCGGGTGCGTTCGTCGCAAAAAATTCCGAAGCGATTTCGTGGCACGAACTTTTGCACTATTTTGACCCATTTTGCACAGAGTTCCGTAAGGCAACCGAACGGTCCCTAATGCACCCAAATAGTACAAAACACATCAAAACATTAGTTTAGGGTCCAATGGGGTGAATCGGGTGTGTTCGTTGCGAAAAATTCCAACGCGACTTCGTGGCACAAACTTTTGCACTAGTTCGGCCCGCTTTACACCGAGTTTCGTAAGGCAACCAAACAGTCTCGAATACACCCAAATAGTACGAAACGCACCAAAATGTCAGTTTAAGTTCCAATGGGGTGGATCGGGTGCCTTCGTCGTGAAAAATTCCGATGCGACTTCGTGGCACGAACTTTTGCACTAGTTCGGCCCGTTTTGCACCAAGTTCCGTAAGGCGACCAAACAGTCTCAAATGCACCGAAATAGTATGGAACACACTAAAACATCAGTTTAGGGTCCTATAAGGTGGATCGTGTGCGTTCATTGCGAAAACTTCCGACGCAACTTCGTGGCACGAACTTTTGCACTAGTTCGACCCGTTTTGCACCGAGTTCCGTAAGTCAACCGAACGGTCCCAAATGCACCCAAGTAGTACGAAACGCACCAAAACGTCAGTTTAGAGTCCAATGGGGTGGATCGGTTGTTTTCGTTGCGAAAAATTACGACACGACTTCGTGGCACGAACTTTTGCACTAGTTCGGCCCGCTTTGCACCGAGTTTCGTTAGGCAACCAAACGGTCCAAAATGCACCCAAATAGTACGAAATGCACCAAAACGTCGGTTTAGGGTCCAATGGGGTGGATCGGGTGCCTTCATCATGAAAAATTCCGATGCAACTTCGTGGCACGAACTTTTGCACTAGTTCGGCCCGTTTTGCACCAAGTTCCGTAAGGCAAACAAACGGTCTCAAATGCACCCAAATAGTACGAAACACACCAAAATATCAGTTTAGTGTCCTATAAGGTGGATCGTGTGCGTTCGTTGCGAAAACTTCCGACGCGACTTCGTGGCACGAACTTTTGCACTAGTTCGGCCCATTTTGCACCGAGTTCGTAAGGCAACCGAACGGTCCAAAATGCACCCAAATTGTACGAAACTCACCAAAACATCAGCTTAGGGTCCAATGGGGTGGATCGGATGTGTTCGTTGTGAAAAATTTTGACGCGACTTCGTGGCACGAACTTTTGCACTAGTTCGGCCCTCTTTGCACCGAGTTTCGTAAGGCAACCAAAGGGTCCCAAATGCACCCAAATAGTATGAAACGCACCAAAACATCAGTTTAGGGACCAACGCAATGGATCGGGTGCGTTCATTCTGAAAAATTCTTACGTGACTTCGTGGCACGAACTTTTGCACTAGTTCGGCCCGCTTTGCCCCGAGTTTCGTGAGGCAACCAAACGGTCCCAAATGCATCCAAATAGTATGAAACGCACCAAAATGTTAGTTTAGGGTCCAATGGGGTGGATCGGATGCATTCGTTGTGAAAAATTCCGACGCGACTTCGTGGCACGAACTTTTGCACTAGTTCGGCCCATTTTGCACCGAGTTCCGTAAGGCAACCGAACGGTCCCAAATGCACCCAAATAGTACGAAACGCACCAAAATATCAGTTTAGGTTCCAATGGGGTGGATCAGGTGCGTTCGTTCCAAAAAATTCCTACGCGACTTTGTGGCACGAAATTTTGCACTAGTTCGGCCCGCTTTGCACTGAGTTTCGTAAGGCAACCAAACGGTCCCAAATGCACCAAAATAGTATGAAACGCACCAAAACGTTAGTTTAGGGTCCAATGGGATGGATCGGGTGCCTTCGTCACGAAAAATTCCGATGCCACTTTGTGGCACGAACTTTTGCACTAGCTCGGTCCGTTTTGCACCAAGTTCCGTAAGGCAACCAAATGATCCCTAATGCACCCAAATAGTACGAAACGCACTAAAACATCAGTTTAGGGTCCTATAAGGTGGATTGTGTGCGTTCGTTGCGAAAAATTCCAACGCGACTTCGTGGCACAAACTTTTGCAACAGTTCGGCCCATTTTCCACCGAGTTCCGTAAGGCAACCGAACGGTCCCAAATGCACCCAAATAGTATGAAACACACCAAAATGTCAGTTTAGGGTCCAATGGGGTGGATCGGGTGCGTTCGTTGCGAAAAATTCCTATGCGACTTCGTGGCACGAACTTTTGCACTAGGTCGGCCCATTTTGCACCGAGTTTCATAATGCAACCAAACGGCCCCAAATGCACCAAGATAGTATGAAACGCACCAAAACATCAGTTTAGGGTCCGATGGGGTGGATCGAGTGCCTTCGTTGCGAAAAATTCCGACGCGACTTCGTGGCACGAACTTTTGCACTAGTTCGGCCCGTTTTGCACCGAGTTCCGTAAGTCAACCGAACGGTCCGAAATGCACCCAAGTAGTACGAAACGCACCAAAACATTAGTTTAGGGTCCAATCGGGTGGATCGGGTGTTTTCGTTGCAAAAAATTCCGACACGACTTCGTGGCACGAACTTTTGCACTAGTTCGGCCCGCTTTGCACCGAGTTTCGTAAGGCAACGAAACGGTCCCTAATGCACCCAAATAGTAAGAAATGCACCAAAAAGTCAGTTTAGGGTCCAATGGGGTGGATCGGGTGCCTTCATCACGAAAAAATCCGATGCGACTTCGTGGCACGAACTTTTGCACTAGTTCGGCCGGTTTTGCACCAAGTTCCGTAAGGCAACCAAACGGTCTCAAATGCACCCAAATAGTACGAAACGCACCAAAACATCAGTTTAGTGTCCTATAAGGTGGATCGTATGTGTTCGTTGCGAAAACTTCCGACGCGACTTTGTGGCACGAACTTTTGCACTAGTTCGGCCCATTTTGCACTGAGTTCGTAAGGCAACTGAACGGTCCCAAATGCACCCAAATAGTACGAAACTAACCAAAACAGCAGTTTAGGGTCCAATGGGGTGAATCGGGTGTGTTCGTTGTGAAAAATTTCGACGCGACTTCGTGGCACGAACATTTGCACTAGTTCGGCCCGTTTTGCACCGAGTTCCGTAACGCATCCGAACGGTCCCAAATGCACCCAAATAGTACGAAACGCACCAAAACAATAGTTTAGGGTCTAATGGGGTGGATCGGGTGTGTTCGTTGCGAAAAATGCCGACGCGACTTCGTGGCACGAACTTTTGCACTAGTTCGGCCCGCTTTGCACCGAGTTTCGTAAGGCAACCAAACGGTCCCAAATGCACCAAAATAGTACGAAACACACCAAAACGTCAGTTTAGGGTCCAATGGGGTGGATCGGGTGCCTTCATCGCGAAAAATTCCGATGCGACTTCGTGGCACGAACTTTTGCACTAGTTCGGCCCGTTTTGCACCAAGTTCCGTAAGGCAACCAAACGGTCTCTAATGCACCCAAATAGTACGAAATGCACCAAAACATCAGTTTAGTGTCCTATACGGTGGATCGTGTGTGTTCGTTGCGAAAACTTCTGACGCGACTTCGTGGCACGAACTTTTGCACTAGTTCGTCCCATTTTCCACCGAATTTCGTAAGGCAACGAAACGGTACCAAATGCACCCAAAACGTCAATTTAGGGTCGAATGGGGTGGATCGGATGCATTCGTTGCGAAAAATTCTGACGCGACTTCGTGGCACGAACTTTTGCACTAGTTCGGCCCATTTTGCACCGAGTTCCGTACGCGAACCGAACGGTCCCAAATGCACCCAAATAGTACGAAATGCACCAAAATGTCAGTTTAGGGTCCATTGTGGTGGATCGGGTGCCTTCGTTGCGAAAAATTCCGATGCGACGTCGTGGCACAAACTTTCGGACTAGTTCGGCCCGCTTTGCACCGAGTTTCGTAAGGCAACGAAACGGTCCCTGATGCACCCAAATAGTACGAAACGCACCAAAACATTAGTTTAGGGTCTAATGGGGTGGATCGGGTGCCTTCATCGCGAAAAATTCCGAAGCGACTTCGTGGCACGAACATTTGCACTAGTTCGGCCTGTTTTGCACCAAGTTCCGTAAGGCAACCAAACGGTCTCTAATGCACCCAAATAGTACGAAACGCACCGAAACATCAGTTTAGGGTCCTATAAGGTGGATTGTGTGCGTTCGTTGCGAAAAATTCCAACGTCAGTTTAGGGTCCAATGGGGTGGATCGGGTGCCTTCATCGCGAAAAATTCCGAAGCGACTTCGTGGCACGAACATTTGCACTAGTTCGGCCTGTTTTGCACCAAGTTCCGTAAGGCAACCAAACGGTCTCTAATGCACCCAAATAGTACGAAACGCACCGAAACATCAGTTTAGTGTCCTATAAGGTGGATTGTGTGCGTTCGTTGCTAAAACGTCTGACGCGACTTCGTGGCACGAACTTTTGCACAAGTTCGGCCCATTTTGCACCGAGTTCCGTAAGGCAACCGAACGGTCCCAAATGCACCCAAATAGTACGAAACGCACCAAAACATTAGTTTAGGGTTCAATGGGGTGGATCGGGTGTGTTCGTTGTGAATAATTTTGACGCGACTTCGTGGCACGAACTTTTGCACTAGTTCGGCCCACTTTGCACCGAGTTTCGTAAGGCAACCAAACGGTCCCAAATGCACCCAAATAGTACGAAATGCACCAAAACGTCAGTTTAGGGTCCAATGGGGTGGATCGGGTGCCTTCATCGCGAAAAATTCCGAAGCGACTTCGTGGCACGAACATTTGCACTAGTTCGGCCTGTTTTGCACCAAGTTCCGTAAGGCAACCAAACGGTCTCTAATGCACCAAATAGTACGAAACGCACCAAAACATCAGTTTAGTGTCCTATAAGGTGGATCGTCTGCGTTCGTTGCTAAAACGTCTGACGCGACTTCGTGGCACGAACTTTTGCACAAGTTCGGCCCATTTTGCACCGAGTTCCGTAAGGCAACCGAACGGTCCCAAATGCACCCAAATAGTACGAAACGCACCAAAACATCCGTTTAGGGTTCAATGGGGTGGATCGGGTGTGTTCATTGTGATAATTTTGACGCGACTTCGTGGCACGAACTTTTGCACTAGTTCGGCCCACTATGCACCGGGTTTCGTAAGGCAACCAAATGGTCCCAAATGCACCCAAATAGTATAAAACGCACCAAAATGTCAGTTTAGGGTTAAATGCGGTAGATCGGGTGCGTTCATTCTGAAAAATTCTTACGTGACTTCGTGGCACGAACTTTTGCACTAGTTCGGCCCGCTTTGCACAGAGTTCCGTAAGGCAACCGAACGGTCCCAAATGCATCCAAATAGTACGAAACACACCAAAACATCAGTTGAGGGTCCAATGGGGTGGATCAGGTGCCTTCATCGCAAAAAATTCCGATGCGACTTCGTGGCACGAACTTTTGCACTAGTTCTGCCCGTTTTGCACCGAGTTTCGTAAGGCAACCGAAAGGTCCCAAATAGTATGGAACACACTAAAACATCAGTTTAAGGTCCTATAAGGTGGATCGTGTGCGTTCGTTGCGAAAAATTCTGAAGCGACTTCGAGGCACGAACTTTTGCACTATTTCGGCCCATTTTGCACCGAGTTCCGTAAGGCAACCGAACGGTCCCAAATGCACCCAAATAGTACGAAACGCACCAAAACGTTAGTTTAGGGTCTAATGGAGTGGATCGGGTGTGTTCGTTGCGAAAAATTCTGACGCGACTTCGTAGCACGAACTTTTGCACTAGTTCGGCCCGTTTTGCACCAAGTTCCGTAAGGCAACCAAACGGTCTCAAATGCACCCAAATAGTACGGAACGCACTAAAACATCAGTTTAGGGTCCTATAAGGTGGATCGTGTGTGTTCGTTGTGAAAAATTCCGACACGACTTCGTGGCACGAACATTTGCACTAGTTCGGCCCGTTTTGCACCAAGTTCCGTAACGCATCCGAACGGTCCCAAATGCACCCAAATAGTACGAAACGCACCAAAACATTAGTTTAGGGTCTAATGGGGTGGATCGGGTGCCTTCATCGCGAAAAATTCCGAAGCGACTTCGTGGCACGAACATTTGCACTAGTTCGGCCTGTTTTGCACCAAGTTCTGTAAGGCAACCAAACGGTCTCTAATGCACCCAAATAGTACGAAACGCACCGAAACATCAGTTTAGGGTCCTATAAGGTGGATTGTGTGCGTTCGTTGCGAAAAATTCCAACGTCAGTTTAGGGTCCAATGGGGTGGATCGGGTTCCTTCATCGCGAAAAATTCCGAAGCGACTTCGTGGCACGAACATTTGCACTAGTTCGGCCTGTTTTGCACCAAGTTCCGTAAGGCAACCAAACGGTCTCTAATGCACCAAATAGTACGAAACGCACCAAAACATCAGTTTAGTGTCCTATAAGGTGGATCGTGTGCGTTCGTTGCTAAAACGTCTGACGCGACTTCGTGGCACGAACTTTTGCACAAGTTCGGCCCATTTTGCACCGAGTTCCGTAAGGCAACCGAACGGTCCCAAATGCACCCAAATAGTACGAAACGCACCAAAACATCAGTTTAGGGTTCAATGGGGTGGATCGGGTGTGTTCATTGTGATAATTTTGACGCGACTTCGTGGCACGAACTTTTGCACTAGTTCGGCCCACTATGCACCGAGTTTCGTAAGGCAACCAAATGGTCCCAAATGCACCCAAATAGTATAAAACGCACCAAAATGTCAGTTTAGGGTTAAATGCGGTGGATCGGGTGCGTTCATTCTGAAAAATTCTTACGTGACTTCGTGGCACGAACTTTTGCACTAGTTCGGCCCGCTTTGCACAGAGTTCCGTAAGGCAACCGAACGGTCCCAAATGCATCCAAATAGTACGAAACACACCAAAACATCAGTTTAGGGACCAATGGGGAGGATCGGGTGCATTCGTTGCGAAAAATTCTTACGCGACTTTGTGGCACGAACTTTTCACAAGTTCAGCCCGTTTTGCACCAAGTTTCGTAAGGCAATCTAACGGTCCCAAATGCACCAAAATAGTATGAAACACACCAAAACAACTGTTTAGTGTCCTATAAGGTGGATCGTGTGCGTTCGTTGCGAAAACTTCGGACGTGACTTCGTGGCGCGAACTTTAGCACTAGTTCGGCCCGTTTTGCACCATGTTCCGTAAAGCAACCAAACGGTCCTTAATGCACCCAAATAGTATGAAATGCACCAAAACGTCAGTTGAGGGACCAATGGGGTGGATCGGGTGCGTTCGTCGCAAAAAATTCCGAAGCGATTTCGTGGCACGAACTTTTGCACTAGTTCGACCCATTTTGCACAGAGTTCCGTAAGGCAACCGAACGGTCCCTAATGCACCCAAATAGTACAAAACACATCAAAACATTAGTTTAGGGTCCAATGGGGTGAATCGAGTGTGTTCGTTGCGAAAAATTCCAACGCGACTTCGTGGCACAAACTTTTGCACTAGTTCGGCCCGCTTTACACTGAGTTTCGTAAGGCAACCAAACAGTCTCGAATACACCCAAATAGTACGAAACGCACCAAAATGTCAGTTTAAGTTCCAATGGGGTGGATCGGGTGCCTTCGTCGTGAAAAATTCCGATGCGACTTCGTGGCACGAACTTTTGCACTAGTTCGGCCCGTTTTGCACCAAGTTCCGTAAGGCGACCAAACAGTCTCAAATGCACCGAAATAGTATGGAACACACTAAAACATCAGTTTAGGGTCCTATAAGGTGGATCGTGTGCGTTCATTGCGAAAACTTCCGACGCAACTTCGTGGCACGAACTTTTGCACTAGTTCGACCCGTTTTGCACCGAGTTCCGTAAGTCAACCGAACGGTCCCAAATGCACCCAAGTAGTACGAAACGCACCAAAACGTCAGTTTAGAGTCCAATGGGGTGGATCGGTTGTTTTCGTTGCGAAAAATTACGACACGACTTCGTGGCACGAACTTTTGCACTAGTTCGGCCCGTTTTGCACCAAGTTCCGTAAGGCAAACAAACGGTCTCAAATGCACCCAAATAGTACGAAACGCACCAAAATATTAGTTTAGTGTCCTATAAGGTGGATCGTGTGCGTTCGTTGCGAAAACTTCCGACGCGACTTCGTGGCACGAACTTTTGCACTAGTTCGGCCCATTTTGCACCGAGTTCGTAAGGCAACCGAACGGTCCAAAATGCACCCAAATTGTACGAAACTCACCAAAACATCAGCTTAGGGTCCAATGGGGTGGATCGGATGTGTTCGTTGTGAAAAATTTTGACGCGACTTCGTGGCACGAACTTTTGCACTAGTTCGGCCCGCTTTGCACCGAGTTTCGTAAGGCAACCAAAGGGTCCCAAATGCACCCAAATAGTATGAAACGCACCAAAACATCAGTTTAGGGACCAACGCAATGGATCGGGTGCGTTCATTCTGAAAAATTCTTACGTGACTTCGTGGCACGAACTTTTGCACTAGTTCGGCCCGCTTTGCCCCGAGTTTCGTGAGGCAACCAAACGGTTCCAAATGCACCCAAAGAGTATGAAACGCACCAAAATGTTAGTTTGGGGTCCAATGGGGTGGATCGGATGCATTCGTTGTGAAAAATTCCGACGCGACTTCGTGGCACGAACTTTTGCACTAGTTCGGCCCATTTTGCACCGAGTTCCGTAAGGCAACCGAACGGTCCCAAATGCACCCAAATAGTACGAAACGCACCAAAATATCAGTTTAGGTTCCAATGGGGTGGATCAGGTGCGTTCGTTCCAAAAAATTCCTACGCGACTTTGTGGCACGAAATTTTGCACTAGTTCGGCCCGCTTTGCACTGAGTTTCGTAAGGCAACCAAACGGTCCCAAATGCACCAAAATAGTATGAAACGCACCAAAACGTTAGTTTAGGGTCCAATGGGGTGGATCGGGTGCCTTCGTCACGAAAAATTCCGATGCCACTTTGTGGCACGAACTTTTCCACTAGCTCGGTCCGTTTTGCACCAAGTTTCGTAAGGCAACCAAATGATCCCTAATGCACCCAAATAGTACGAAACACACTAAAACATCAGTTTAGGGTCCTATAAGGTGGATTGTGTGCGTTCGTTGCGAAAAATTCCAACGCGACTTCGTGGCACAAACTTTTGCAACAGTTCGGCCCATTTTCCACCGAGTTCCGTAAGGCAACCGAACGGTCCCAAATGCACCCAAATAGTATGAAACACACCAAAATGTCAGTTTAGGGTCCAATGGGGTGGATCGGGTGCGTTCGTTGCGAAAAATTCCTATGCGACTTCGTGGCACGAACTTTTGCACTAGGTCGGCCCATTTTGCACCGAGTTTCATAATGCAACCAAACGGCCCCAAATGCACCAAGATAGTATGAAACGCACCAAAACATCAGTTTAGGGTCCGATGGGGTGGATCGAGTGCCTTCGTTGCGAAAAATTCCGACGCGACTTCGTGGCACGAACTTTTGCACTAGTTCGGCCCGTTTTGCACCGAGTTCCGTAAGTCAACCGAACGGTCCGAAATGCACCCAAGTAGTACGAAACGCACCAAAACATTAGTTTAGGGTCCAATCGGGTGGATCGGGTGTTTTCGTTGCAAAAAATTCCGACACGACTTCGTGGCACGAACTTTTGCACTTGTTCGGCCCGCTTTGCACCGAGTTTCGTAAGGCAACGAAACGGTCCCTAATGCACCCAAATAGTAAGAAATGCACCAAAAAGTCAGTTTAGGGTCCAATGGGGTGGATCGGGTGCCTTCATCACGAAAAAATCCGATGCGACTTCGTGGCACGAACTTTTGCGCTAGTTCGGCCGGTTTTGCACCAAGTTCCGTAAGGCAACCAAACGGTCTCAAATGCACCCAAATAGTACGAAACGCACCAAAACATCAGTTTAGTGTCCTATAAGGTGGATCGTATGTGTTCGTTGCGAAAACTTCCGACGCGACTTTGTGGCACGAACTTTTGCACTAGTTCGGCCCATTTTGCACCGAGTTCGTAAGGCAACTGAACGGTCCCAAATGCACCCAATAGTACGAAACTAACCAAAACAGCAGTTTAGGGTCCAATGGGGTCAATCGGGTGTGTTCGTTGTGAAAAATTTCGACGCGACTTCGTGGCACGAACTTTTGCACTAGTTCGGCCCGCTTTGCCCCGAGTTTCGTGAGGCAACAAAACGTCCCAAATGCACCCAAATAGTATGAAACGCACCAAAACGTCAGTTTAGGGTCCAATGGGGTGGATCGAATGCATTCGTTGCGAAAAATTCCGACGTGACTTCGTGGCACGAACTTTTGTACTAGTTCGGCCCATTTTGCACCGAGTTCCGTAAGGCAACCGAACGGTCCCAAATGCACCCAAATAGTACGAAATGCACCAAAATGTCAATTTAGGATCCAATGGGGTGGATCAAGTGCGTTCGTTCCAAAAAATTCCTACGCGATTTTGTGGCATGAACTTTTGCACTAGTTCGGCCCGCTTTGCACTGAGTTTCGTAAGGCAACCAAATGGTCCCAAATGCACCAAAATAGTATGAAACGCACCAAAACGTTAGTTTAGTGTCCAATGGGGTGGATCGGGTGCCATCGTCATGAAAAATTCCGATGCGACTTCGTAACACGAACTTTTGCACTAGTTCGGCCCGTTTTGCACCAAGTTCCGTAAGGCAACCAAATGGTCTCAAATGCAGCCAAATAGTATGGAAAGCACTAAAACATCAGTTTAGGGTCCTATAAGGTGGATTGTGTGCGTTCGTTGCGAAAAATTCCAACACGACTTCGTGGCACAAACTTTTGCACTAGTTCGGCCCATTTTGCACCGAGTTTCATAACACAACCAAACGGCCCCAAATGCACCCAGATAGTATGAAACGCACCAAAACATCAGTTTAGGGTCCAATTGGGTGGATCGGGTGCCTTCGTTGCGAAAAATTCTGACGCGACTTCGTGGCACGAACTTTTGCACTAGTTCGGCCCGTTTTGCACCGAGTTCCGTAAGTCAACCGAACGGTCCCAAATGCACCCAAGTAGTTCGAAACACACCAAAACGTTAGTTTAGGGTCCAATGGGGTGAATTGGGTGTTTTCGTTGCGAAAAATTCCGACACGACTTCGTGGCACGAACTTTTGCACTAGTTTGGCCCGTTTTGCACCAAGTTCCGTAAGGCCACCAAACGGTCTCAAATGCACCCAAATAGTACGAAATGCACGAAAACATCAGTTAAGTGTCCTATAAGGTGGATCATGTGCGTTCGTTGAGAAAACTTCGGACGTGACTTCGTGGCACGAACTTTTGCACTAGTTCGGCCCATTTTGCACCGTGTTCCGTAAGGCAACCGAACGGTCCCAAATGCACCCAAATAGTACGAAACGCACCAAAATGTCAATTTAGGATCCAATGGGGTGGATCAGGTGCGTTCGTTCCAAAAAATTCCTACGCGACTTTGTGGCACGAACTTTTGCACTAGTTCGGCCCGCTTTGCACTGAGTTTCGTAAGGCAACCAAACGGTCTCAAATGCACCAAAATAGTATGAAACGCACCAAAACATTAGTTTAGGGTCCAATGGGATGGATCGGGTGCCTTCGTCACGAAAAATTCCGATGCGACTTCGTAACACGAACTTTTGCACTAGTTCGGCCCGTTTTGCACCAAGTTCCGTAAGGCAACCAAACGGTCTCAAATGCACACAAATAATACGGAACACACTAAAACATCATTTTAAGGTCCAATAAGGTGGATCGAGTGCCTTCCTTGCGAAAAATTCCGACGCGACTTCGTGGCACGAACTTTTGCACTAGTTCGGCCCGTTTTGCACCGAGTTCCGTAAGTCAACCGAACGGTCCGAAATGCACCCAAGTAGTACGAAACGCACCAAAACATTAGTTTAGGGTCCAATCGGGTGGATCGGGTGTTTTCGTTGCAAAAAATTCCGACACGACTTCATGGCACGAACTTTTGCACTAGTTCGGCCCGCTTTGCACCGAGTTTCGTAAGGCAACGAAACGGTCCCTAATGCACCCAAATAGTAAGAAATGCACCAAAACGTCAGTTTAGGGTCCAATGGGGTGGATCGGGTGCCTTCATCGCGAAAAATTTGAAGCGACTTCGTGGCACGAACTTTTGCACTAGTTCGGCCAGTTTTGCACCAAGTTCCGTAAGGCAACCAAACGGTCTCGAATACACCCAAATAGTACGAAATGCACCAAAACGTTAGTTTAGGGTCCAATGGGGTGGATCTGGTGCCTTCGTCGTGAAAAATTCCGATGCGACCTCGTGGCACAAACTTTTGCACTAGTTCGGCCCGTTTTGCACCGAGTTCCATAGGGCACCCAAACAGTCCCAAATGCACCCAAGTAGTACGAAATGCACCAAAACTTTAGTTTAGGGTCCAATGGAATGGATCGGGTGCGTTCGTTGCGAAAAATTCCGACGCGACTTCGTGGCACGAACTTTTGCACTAGTTCAGCCCGCTTTGCACCGAGTTTCGTAAGGCAACCAAACGGTCCCAAATGCACCCAAATAGTATGAAACGCACCAAAATGTCAGTTTAGGGTCCAATGCGGTGGATCGGGTGCGTTCGTTCTGAAAAATTCTTACGTGACTTCGTGGCACGAACTTTTGCACTAGTTCGGCCCGCTTTGCCCCGAGTTTCGTGAGGCAACCAAACGGTCCCAAATGCACCCAAATAGTATGAAACGCACCAAAACGTCAGTTTAGTGTCCAATGGGGTGGATCGGATGCATTCGTTGTGAAAAATTTCGACGCGACTTCGTGGCACGAACTTTTGCACTAGTTCGGCCCATTTTGCACCGAGTTCCGTAAGGCAACCGAACGGTCCCAAATGCACCCAAATAGTACGAAATGCACCAAAATGTCAATTTAGGATCCAATGGGGTGGATCAAGTGCGTTCGTTCCAAAAAATTCCTACGCGATTTTGTGACACGAACTTTTGCACTAGTTCGGCCCGCTTTGCACTGAGTTTCGTAAGGCAACCAAATGGTCCCAAATGCACCAAAATAGTATGAAACGCACCAAAACGTTAGTTTAGTGTCCAATGGGGTGGATCGGGTGCCATCGTCATGAAAAATTCCGATGCGACTTCGTAACACGAACTTTTGCACTAGTTCGGCCCGTTTTGCACCAAGTTCCGTAAGGCAACCAAATGGTCTCAAATGCAGCCAAATAGTATGGAAAGCACTAAAACATCAGTTTAGGGTCCTATAAGGTGGATTGTGTGCGTTCGTTGCGAAAAATTCCAACACGACTTCGTGGCACAAACTTTTGCACTAGTTCGGCCCATTTTGCACCGAGTTTCATAACACAACCAAACGGCCCCAAATGCACCCAGATAGTATGAAACACACCAAAACATCAGTTTAGGGTCCAATTGTGTGGATCGGGTGCCTTCGTTTCGAAAAATTCTGACGCGACTTCGTGGCACGAACTTTTGCACTAGTTCGGCCCGTTTTGCACCGAGTTCCGTAAGTCAACCGAACGGTCCCAAATGCACCCAAGTAGTTCGAAACGCACCAAAACGTTAGTTTAGGGTCCAATGGGGTGGATCGGGTGTTTTCGTTGCGAAAAATTCCGACACGACTTCGTGGCACGAACTTTTGCACTAGTTCGGCCCGTTTTGCACCAAGTTCCGTAAGGCCACCAAACGGTCTCAAATGCACCCAAATAGTACGAAATGCACGAAAACATCAGTTAAGTGTCCTATAAGGTGGATCATGTGCGTTCGTTGAGAAAACTTCGGACGTGACTTCGTGGCACGAACTTTTGCACTAGTTCGGCCCATTTTGCACCGTGTTCCGTAAGGCAACCGAACGGTCCCAAATGCACCCAAATAGTACGAAACGCACCAAAATGTCAATTTAGGATCCAATGGGGTGGATCAGGTGCGTTCGTTCCAAAAAATTCCTACGCGACTTTGTGGCACGAACTTTTGCACTAGTTCGGCCCGCTTTGCACTGAGTTTCGTAAGGCAACCAAACGGTCTCAAATGCACCAAAATAGTATGAAACGCACCAAAACATTAGTTTAGGGTCCAATGGGATGGATCGGGTGCCTTCGTCACGAAAAATTCCGATGCGACTTCGTAACACGAACTTTTGCACTAGTTCGGCCCGTTTTGCACCAAGTTCCGTAAGGCAACCAAACGGTCTCAAATGCACACAAATAATACAGAACACACTAAAACATCATTTTAAGGTCCAATAAGGTGGATCGAGTGCCTTCCTTGCGAAAAATTCCGACGCGACTTCGTGGCACGAACTTTTGCACTAGTTCGGCCCGTTTTGCACCGAGTTCCGTAAGTCAACGGAACGGTCCGAAATGCACCCAAGTAGTACGAAACGCACCAAAACGTTAGTTTAGGGTCCAATGGGGTGGATCGGGTGTTTTCATTGAGAAAAATTCTGACACGACTTCGTGGCACGAACTTTTGCACTAGTTCGGCCCGCTTTGCACCGAGTTTCGTAAGGCAACGAAACGGTCCCTAATGCACCCAAATAGTAAGAAATGCACCAAAACGTCAGTTTAGGGTCCAATGGGGTGGATCGGGTGCCTTCATCGCGAAAAATTTGAAGCGACTTCGTGGCACGAACTTTTGCACTAGTTCGGCCAGTTTTGCACCAAGTTCCGTAAGGCAACCAAACGGTCTCGAATACACCCAAATAGTACGAAATGCACCAAAACGTTAGTTTAGGGTCCAATGGGGTGGATCTGGTGCCTTCGTCGTGAAAAATTCCGATGCGACCTCGTGGCACAAACTTTTGCACTAGTTCGGCCCGTTTTGCACCGAGTTCCATAGGGCACCCAAACAGTCCCAAATGCACCCAAGTAGTACGAAATGCACCAAAACTTTAGTTTAGGGTCCAATGGAATGGATCGGGTGCGTTCGTTGCGAAAAATTCCGACGCGACTTCGTGGCACGAACTTTTGCACTAGTTCAGCCCGCTTTGCACCGAGTTTCGTAAGGCAACCAAACGGTCCCAAATGCACCCAAATAGTATGAAACGCACCAAAATGTCAGTTTAGGGTCCAATGCGGTGGATCGGGTGCATTCGTTCTGAAAAATTCTTACGTGACTTCGTGGCACGAACTTTTGCACTAGTTCGGCCCGCTTTGCCCCGAGTTTCGTGAGGCAACCAAACGGTCCCAAATGCACCCAAATAGTATGAAACGCACCAAAACGTCAGTTTAGTGTCCAATGGGGTGGATCGGATGCATTCGTTGTGAAAAATTTCGACGCGACTTCGTGGCACGAACTTTTGCACTAGTTCGGCCCATTTTGCACCGAGTTCCGTAAGGCAACCGAACGGTCCCAAATGCACCCAAATAGTACGAAATGCACCAAAATGTCAATTTAGGATCCAATGGGGTGGATCAAGTTCGTTCGTTCCAAAAAATTCCTACGCGATTTTGTGGCACGAACTTTTGCACTAGTTCGGCCCGCTTTGCACTGAGTTTCGTAAGGCAACCAAATGGTCCCAAATGCACCAAAATAGTATGAAACGCACCAAAACGTTAGTTTAGTGTCCAATGGGGTGGATCGGGTGCCATCGTCATGAAAAATTCCGATGCGACTTCGTAACACGAACTTTTGCACTAGTTCGGCCCGTTTTGCACCAAGTTCCGTAAGGCAACCAAATGGTCTCAAATGCAGCCAAATAGTATGGAAAGCACTAAAACATCAGTTTAGGGTCCTATAAGGTGGATTGTGTGCGTTCGTTGCGAAAAATTCCAACACGACTTCGTGGCACAAACTTTTGCACTAGTTCGGCCCATTTTGCACCGAGTTTCATAACACAACCAAACGGCCCCAAATGCACCCAAATAGTATGAAACGCACCAAAACATCAGTTTAGGTTCCAATTGGGTGGATCGGGTGCCTTCGTTGCGAAAAATTCTGACGCAACTTCGTGGCACGAACTTTTGCACTAGTTCGGCCCGTTTTGTACCGAGTTCCGTAAGTCAACCGAACGGTCCCAAATGCACCCAAGTAGTTCGAAACGCACCAAAACATTAGTTTAGGGTCCAATGGGGTGGATCGGGTGTTTTTGTTGCGAAAAATTCCGACACGACTTCGTGGCACGAACTTTTGCACTAGTTCGGCCCGTTTTGCACCAAGTTCCGTAAGGCCACCAAACGGTCTCAAATGCACCCAAATAGTACGAAATGCACGAAAACATCAGTTAAGTGTCCTATAAGGTGGATCATGTGCGTTCGTTGAGAAAACTTCGGACGTGACTTCGTGGCACGAACTTTTGCACTAGTTCGGCCCATTTTGCACCGTGTTCCGTAAGGCAACCGAACGGTCCCAAATGCACCCAAATAGTATGAAACGCACCAAAATATCAATTTAGGATCCAATGGGGTGGATCAGGTGCGTTCGTTCCAAAAAATTCCTACGCGACTTTGTGGCACGAACTTTTGCACTAGTTCGGCCCGCTTTGCACTGAGTTTCGTAAGGCAACCAAACGGTCTCAAATGCACCAAAATAGTATGAAACGCACCAAAACATTAGTTTAGGGTCCAATGGGATGGATCGGGTGCCTTCGTCACGAAAAATTCCGATGCGACTTCGTAACACGAACTTTTGCACTAGTTCGGCCCGTTTTGCACCAAGTTCCGTAAGGCAACCAAACGGTCTCAAATGCCCACAAATAATACGGAACACACTAAAACATCATTTTAAGGTCCAATAAGGTGGATCGAGTGCCTTCGTTGCGAAAAATTCCGACGCGACTTCGTGGCACGAACTTTTGCACTAGTTCGGCCCGTTTTGCACCGAGTTCCGTAAGTCAACCGAACGGTCCGAAATGCACCCAAGTAGTACGAAACGCACCAAAACATTAGTTTAGGGTCCAATCGGGTGGATCGGGTGTTTTCGTTGCAAAAAATTCCGACACGACTTCATGGCACGAACTTTTGCACTAGTTCGGCCCGCTTTGCACCGAGTTTCGTAAGGCAACGAAACGGTCCCTAATGCACCCAAATAGTAAGAAATGCACCAAAACGTCAGTTTAGGGTCCAATGGGGTGGATCGGGTGCCTTCATCGCGAAAAATTTGATGCGACTTCGTGGCACGAACTTTTGCACTAGTTCGGCCAGTTTTGCACCAAGTTCCGTAAGGCAACCAAACGGTCTCGAATACACCCAAATAGTACGAAATGCACCAAAACGTTAGTTTAGGGTCCAATGGGGTGGATCTGGTGCCTTCGTCGTGAAAAATTCCGATGCGACCTCGTGGCACAAACTTTTGCACTAGTTCGGCCCGTTTTGCACCGAGTTCCATAGGGCACCCAAACAGTCCCAAATGCACCCAAGTAGTACGAAATGCACCAAAACTTTAGTTTAGGGTCCAATGGAATGGATCGGGTGCGTTCGTTGCGAAAAATTCCGACGCGACTTCGTGGCACGAACTTTTGCACTAGTTCAGCCCGCTTTGCACCGAGTTTCATAAGGCAACCAAACGGTCCCAAATGCACCCAAATAGTATGAAACGCACCAAAATGTCAGTTTAGGGTCCAATGCGGTGGATCGGGTGCGTTCGTTCTGAAAAATTCTTACGTGACTTTGTGGCACGAACTTTTGCACTAGTTCGGCCCGCTTTGCCCCGAGTTTCGTGAGGCAACCAAACGGTCCCAAATGCACCCAAATAGTATGAAACGCACCAAAACGTCAGTTTAGTGTCCAATGGGGTGGATCGGATGCATTCGTTGTGAAAAATTTCGACGCGACTTCGTGGCACGAACTTTTGCACTAGTTCAGCCCATTTTGCACCAAGTTCCGTAAGGCAACCGAACGGTCCCAAATGCACCCAAATAGTACGAAATGCACCAAAATGTCAATTTAGGATCCAATGGGGTGGATCAAGTGCGTTCGTTCCAAAAAATTCCTACGCGATTTTGTGACACGAACTTTTGCACTAGTTCGGCCCGCTTTGCACTGAGTTTCGTAAGGCAACCAAATGGTCCCAAATGCACCAAAATAGTATGAAACGCACCAAAACGTTAGTTTAGTGTCCAATGGGGTGGATCGGGTGCCATCGTCATGAAAAATTCCGATGCGACTTCGTAACACGAACTTTTGCACTAGTTCGGCCCGTTTTGCACCAAGTTCCGTAAGGCAACCAAATGGTCTCAAATGCAGCCAAATAGTATGGAAAGCACTAAAACATCAGTTTAGGGTCCTATAAGGTGGATTGTGTGCGTTCGTTGCGAAAAATTCCAACACGACTTCGTGGCACAAACTTTTGCACTAGTTCGGCCCATTTTGCACCGAGTTTCATAACACAACCAAACGGCCCCAAATGCACCCAGATAGTATGAAACACACCAAAACATCAGTTTAGGGTCCAATTGTGTGGATCGGGTGCCTTCGTTTCGAAAAATTCTGACGCGACTTCGTGGCACGAACTTTTGCACTAGTTCGGCCCGTTTTGCACCGAGTTCCGTAAGTCAACCGAACGGTCCCAAATGCACCCAAGTAGTTCGAAACGCACCAAAACGTTAGTTTAGGGTCCAATGGGGTGGATCGGGTGTTTTCGTTGCGAAAAATTCCGACACGACTTCGTGGCACGAACTTTTGCACTAGTTCGGCCCGTTTTGCACCAAGTTCCGTAAGGCCACCAAACGGTCTCAAATGCACCCAAATAGTACGAAATGCACGAAAACATCAGTTAAGTGTCCTATAAGGTGGATCATGTGCGTTCGTTGAGAAAACTTCGGACGTGACTTCGTGGCACGAACTTTTGCACTAGTTCGGCCCATTTTGCACCGTGTTCCGTAAGGCAACCGAACGGTCCCAAATGCACCCAAATAGTACGAAACGCACCAAAATGTCAATTTAGGATCCAATGGGGTGGATCAGGTGCGTTCGTTCCAAAAAATTCCTACGCGACTTTGTGGCACGAACTTTTGCACTAGTTCGGCCCGCTTTGCACTGAGTTTCGTAAGGCAACCAAACGGTCTCAAATGCACCAAAATAGTATGAAACGCACCAAAACATTAGTTTAGGGTCCAATGGGATGGATCGGGTGCCTTCGTCACGAAAAATTCCGATGCGACTTCGTAACACGAACTTTTGCACTAGTTCGGCCCGTTTTGCACCAAGTTCCGTAAGGCAACCAAACGGTCTCAAATGCACACAAATAATACAGAACACACTAAAACATCATTTTAAGGTCCAATAAGGTGGATCGAGTGCCTTCCTTGCGAAAAATTCCGACGCGACTTCGTGGCACGAACTTTTGCACTAGTTTGGCCCGTTTTGCACCGAGTTCCGTAAGTCAACGGAACGGTCCGAAATGCACCCAAGTAGTACGAAACGCACCAAAACGTTAGTTTAGGGTCCAATGGGGTGGATCGGGTGTTTTCATTGAGAAAAATTCTGACACGACTTCGTGGCACGAACTTTTGCACTAGTTCGGCCCGCTTTGCACCGAGTTTCGTAAGGCAACGAAACGGTCCCTAATGCACCCAAATAGTAAGAAATGCACCAAAACGTCAGTTTAGGGTCCAATGGGGTGGATCGGGTGCCTTCATCGCGAAAAATTTGAAGCGACTTCGTGGCACGAACTTTTGCACTAGTTCGGCCAGTTTTGCACCAAGTTCCGTAAGGCAACCAAACGGTCTCGAATACACCCAAATAGTACGAAATGCACCAAAACGTTAGTTTAGGGTCCAATGGGGTGGATCTGGTGCCTTCGTCGTGAAAAATTCCGATGCGACCTCGTGGCACAAACTTTTGCACTAGTTCGGCCCGTTTTGCACCGAGTTCCATAGGGCACCCAAACAGTCCCAAATGCACCCAAGTAGTACGAAATGCACCAAAACTTTAGTTTAGGGTCCAATGGAATGGATCGGGTGCGTTCGTTGCGAAAAATTCCGACGCGACTTCGTGGCACGAACTTTTGCACTAGTTCAGCCCGCTTTGCACCGAGTTTCGTAAGGCAACCAAACGGTCCCAAATGCACCCAAATAGTATGAAACGCACCAAAATGTCAGTTTAGGGTCCAATGCGGTGGATCGGGTGCGTTCGTTCTGAAAAATTCTTACGTGACTTCGTGGCACGAACTTTTGCACTAGTTCGGCCCGCTTTGCCCCGAGTTTCGTGAGGCAACCAAACGGTCCCAAATGCACCCAAATAGTATGAAACGCACCAAAACGTCAGTTTAGTGTCCAATGGGGTGGATCGGATGCATTCGTTGTGAAAAATTTCGACGCGACTTCGTGGCACGAACTTTTGCACTAGTTCGGCCCATTTTGCACCGAGTTCCGTAAGGCAACCGAACGGTCCCAAATGCACCCAATTAGTACGAAATGCACCAAAATGTCAATTTAGGATCCAATGGGGTGGATCAAGTGCGTTCGTTCCAAAAAATTCCTACGCGATTTTGTGACACGAACTTTTGCACTAGTTCGGCCCGCTTTGCACTGAGTTTCGTAAGGCAACCAAATGGTCCCAAATGCACCAAAATAGTATGAAACGCACCAAAACATTAGTTTAGTGTCCAATGGGGTGGATCGGGTGCCATCGTCATGAAAAATTCCGATGCGACTTCATAACACGAACTTTTGCACTAGTTCGGCCCGTTTTGCACCAAGTTCCGTAAGGCAACCAAATGGTCTCAAATGCAGCCAAATAGTATGGAAAGCACTAAAACATCAGTTTAGGGTCCTATAAGGTGGATTGTGTGCGTTCGTTGCGAAAAATTCCAACACGACTTCGTGGCACAAACTTTTGCACTAGTTCGGCCCATTTTGCACCGAGTTTCATAACACAACCAAACGGCCCCAAATGCACCCAGATAGTATGAAACGCACCAAAACATCAGTTTAGGTTCCAATTGGGTGGATCGGGTGCCTTCGTTGCGAAAAATTCTGACGCAACTTCGTGGCACGAACTTTTGCACTAGTTCGGCCCGTTTTGTACCGAGTTCCGTAAGTCAACCGAACGGTCCCAAATGCACCCAAGTAGTTCGAAACGCACCAAAACATTAGTTTAGGGTCCAATGGGGTGGATCGGGTGTTTTTGTTGCGAAAAATTCCGACACGACTTCGTGGCACGAACTTTTGCACTAGTTCGGCCCGTTTTGCACCAAGTTCCGTAAGGCCACCAAACGGTCTCAAATGCACCCAAATAGTACGAAATGCACGAAAACATCAGTTAAGTGTCCTATAAGGTGGATCATGTGCGTTCGTTGAGAAAACTTCGGACGTGACTTCGTGGCACGAACTTTTGCACTAGTTCGGCCCATTTTGCACCGTGTTCCGTAAGGCAACCGAACGGTCCCAAATGCACCCAAATAGTATGAAACGCACCAAAATATCAATTTAGGATCCAATGGGGTGGATCAGGTGCGTTCGTTCCAAAAAATTCCTACGCGACTTTGTGGCACGAACTTTTGCACTAGTTCGGCCCGCTTTGCACTGAGTTTCGTAAGGCAACCAAACGGTCTCAAATGCACCAAAATAGTATGAAACGCACCAAAACATTAGTTTAGGGTCCAATGGGATGGATCGGGTGCCTTCGTCACGAAAAATTCCGATGCGACTTCGTAACACGAACTTTTGCACTAGTTCGGCCCGTTTTGCACCAAGTTCCGTAAGGCAACCAAACGGTCTCAAATGCCCACAAATAATACGGAACACACTAAAACATCATTTTAAGGTCCAATAAGGTGGATCGAGTGCCTTCGTTGCGAAAAATTCCGACGCGACTTCGTGGCACGAACTTTTGCACTAGTTCGGCCCGTTTTGCACCGAGTTCCGTAAGTCAACCGAACGGTCCGAAATGCACCCAAGTAGTACGAAACGCACCAAAACATTAGTTTAGGGTCCAATCGGGTGGATCGGGTGTTTTCGTTGCAAAAAATTCCGACACGACTTCATGGCACGAACTTTTGCACTAGTTCGGCCCGCTTTGCACCGAGTTTCGTAAGGCAACGAAACGGTCCCTAATGCACCCAAATAGTAAGAAATGCACCAAAACGTCAGTTTAGGGTCCAATGGGGTGGATCGGGTGCCTTCATCGCGAAAAATTTGATGCGACTTCGTGGCACGAACTTTTGCACTAGTTCGGCCAGTTTTGCACCAAGTTCCGTAAGGCAACCAAACGGTCTCGAATACACCCAAATAGTACGAAATGCACCAAAACGTTAGTTTAGGGTCCAATGGGGTGGATCTGGTGCCTTCGTCGTGAAAAATTCCGATGCGACCTCGTGGCACAAACTTTTGCACTAGTTCGGCCCGTTTTGCACCGAGTTCCATAGGGCACCCAAACAGTCCCAAATGCACCCAAGTAGTACGAAATGCACCAAAACTTTAGTTTAGGGTCCAATGGAATCGATCGGGTGCGTTCGTTGCGAAAAATTCCGACGCGACTTCGTGGCACGAACATTTGCACTAGTTCAGCCCGCTTTGCACCGAGTTTCATAAGGCAACCAAACGGTCCCAAATGCACCCAAATAGTATGAAACGCACCAAAATGTCAGTTTAGGGTCCAATGCGGTGGATCGGGTGCGTTCGTTCTGAAAAATTCTTACGTGACTTCGTGGCACGAACTTTTGCACTAGTTCGGCCCGCTTTGCCCCGAGTTTCGTGAGGCAACCAAACGGTCCCAAATGCACCCAAATAGTATGAAACGCACCAAAACGTCAGTTTAGTGTCCAATGGGGTGGATCGGATGCATTCGTTGTGAAAAATTTCGACGCGACTTCGTGGCACGAACTTTTGCACTAGTTCAGCCCATTTTGCACCAAGTTCCGTAAGGCAACCGAATGGTCCCAAATGCACCCAAATAGTACGAAACGCACCAAAATGTCAGTTTAGGATCCAATGGGGTGGATCAGGTGCGTTCATTCCAAAAAATTCCTATGCGACTTCGTGGCACGAACTTTTGCACTAGGTCGGCCCATTTTGCACCGAGTTTCATAATGCAACCAAACGGCCCCAAATGCACCAAGATAGTATGAAACGCACCAAAACATCAGTTTAGGGTCCGATGGGGTGGATCGAGTGCCTTCGTTGCGAAAAATTCCGACGCGACTTCGTGGCACGAACTTTTGCACTAGTTCGGCCCGTTTTGCACCGAGTTCCGTAAGTCAACCGAACGGTCCGAAATGCACCCAAGTAGTACGAAACGCACCAAAACATTAGTTTAGGGTCCAATCGGGTGGATCGGGTGTTTTCGTTGCAAAAAATTCCGACACGACTTCGTGGCACGAACTTTTGCACTAGTTCGGCCCGCTTTGCACCGAGTTTCGTAAGGCAACGAAACGGTCCCTAATGCACCCAAATAGTAAGAAATGCACCAAAAAGTCAGTTTAGGGTCCAATGGGGTGGATCGGGTGCCTTCATCACGAAAAAATCCGATGCGACTTCGTGGCACGAACTTTTGCACTAGTTCGGCCGGTTTTCACCAAGTTCCGTAAGGCAACCAAACGGTCTCAAATGCACCCAAATAGTACGAAACGCACCAAAACATCAGTTTAGTGTCCTATAAGGTGGATCGTATGTGTCCGTTGCGAAAACTTCCGACGCGACTTTGTGGCACGAACTTTTGCACTAGTTCGGCCCATTTTGCACCGAGTTCGTAAGGTAACCGAATTGTCCCAAATGCACCCAAATAGTACGAAACTAACCAAAACAGCAGTTTAGGGTCCAATGGGGTCAATCGGGTGTGTTCGTTGTGAAAAATTTCGACGCGACTTCGTGGCACGAACTTTTGCACTAGTTCGGCCCGCTTTGCCCCGAGTTTCGTGAGGCAACCAAACGGTCCCAAATGCACCCAAATAGTATGAAACGCACCAAAACGTCAGTTTAGGGTCCAATGGGGTGGATCGAATGCATTCGTTGCGAAAAATTCCGACGCGACTTCGTGGCACGAACTTTTGAACTAGTTCGGCCCATTTTGCACCGAGTTCCGTAAGGCAACCGAACGGTCCCAAATGCACCCAAATAGTACGAAATGCACCAAAATGTCAATTTAGGATCCAATGGGGTGGATCAAGTGCGTTCGTTCCAAAAAATTCCTACGCGATTTTGTGGCACGAACTTTTGCACTAGTTTGGCCCGCTTTGCACTAAGTTTCGTAAGGCAACCAAATGGTCCCAAATGCACCAAAATAGTATGAAACGCACCAAAACGTTAGTTTAGTGTCCAACGGGGTGGATCGGGTGCCATCGTCATGAAAAATTCCGATGCGACTTCGTAACACGAACTTTTGCACTAGTTCGGCCTGTTTTGCACCAAGTTCCGTAAGGCAACCAAATGGTCTCAAATGCAGCCAAATAGTATGGAAAGCACTAAAACATCAGTTTAGGGTCCTATAAGGTGGATTGTGTGCGTTCGTTGCGAAAAATTCCAACACGACTTCGTGGCACAAACTTTTGCACTAGTTCGGCCCATTTTGCACCGAGTTTCATAACACAACCAAACGGCCCCAAATGCACCCAGATAGTATGAAACGCACCAAAACATCAGTTTAGGTTCCAATTGGGTGGATCGGGTGCCTTCGTTGCGAAAAATTCTGACGCAACTTCGTGGCACGAACTTTTGCACTAGTTCGGCCCGTTTTGTACCGAGTTCCGTAAGTCAACCGAACGGTCCCAAATGCACCCAAGTAGTTCGAAACGCACCAAAACATTAGTTTAGGGTCCAATGGGGTGGATCGGGTGTTTTTGTTGCGAAAAATTCCGACACGACTTCGTGGCACGAACTTTTGCACTAGTTCGGCCCGTTTTGCACCAAGTTCCGTAAGGCCACCAAACGGTCTCAAATGCACCCAAATAGTACGAAATGCACGAAAACATCAGTTAAGTGTCCTATAAGGTGGATCATGTGCGTTCGTTGAGAAAACTTCGGACGTGACTTCGTGGCACGAACTTTTGCACTAGTTCGGCCCATTTTGCACCGTGTTCCGTAAGGCAACCGAACGGTCCCAAATGCACCCAAATAGTATGAAACGCACCAAAATATCAATTTAGGATCCAATGGGGTGGATCAGGTGCGTTCGTTCCAAAAAATTCCTACGCGACTTTGTGGCACGAACTTTTGCACTAGTTCGGCCCGCTTTGCACTGAGTTTCGTAAGGCAACCAAACGGTCTCAAATGCACCAAAATAGTATGAAACGCACCAAAACATTAGTTTAGGGTCCAATGGGATGGATCGGGTGCCTTCGTCACGAAAAATTCCGATGCGACTTCGTAACACGAACTTTTGCACTAGTTCGGCCCGTTTTGCACCAAGTTCCGTAAGGCAACCAAACGGTCTCAAATGCCCACAAATAATACGGAACACACTAAAACATCATTTTAAGGTCCAATAAGGTGGATCGAGTGCCTTCGTTGCGAAAAATTCCGACGCGACTTCGTGGCACGAACTTTTGCACTAGTTCGGCCCGTTTTGCACCGAGTTCCGTAAGTCAACCGAACGGTCCGAAATGCACCCAAGTAGTACGAAACGCACCAAAACATTAGTTTAGGGTCCAATCGGGTGGATCGGGTGTTTTCGTTGCAAAAAATTCCGACACGACTTCATGGCACGAACTTTTGCACTAGTTCGGCCCGCTTTGCACCGAGTTTCGTAAGGCAACGAAACGGTCCCTAATGCACCCAAATAGTAAGAAATGCACCAAAACGTCAGTTTAGGGTCCAATGGGGTGGATCGGGTGCCTTCATCGCGAAAAATTTGATGCGACTTCGTGGCACGAACTTTTGCACTAGTTCGGCCAGTTTTGCACCAAGTTCCGTAAGGCAACCAAACGGTCTCGAATACACCCAAATAGTACGAAATGCACCAAAACGTTAGTTTAGGGTCCAATGGGGTGGATCTGGTGCCTTCGTCGTGAAAAATTCCGATGCGACCTCGTGGCACAAACTTTTGCACTAGTTCGGCCCGTTTTGCACCGAGTTCCATAGGGCACCCAAACAGTCCCAAATGCACCCAAGTAGTACGAAATGCACCAAAACTTTAGTTTAGGGTCCAATGGAATCGATCGGGTGCGTTCGTTGCGAAAAATTCCGACGCGACTTCGTGGCACGAACATTTGCACTAGTTCAGCCCGCTTTGCACCGAGTTTCATAAGGCAACCAAACGGTCCCAAATGCACCCAAATAGTATGAAACGCACCAAAATGTCAGTTTAGGGTCCAATGCGGTGGATCGGGTGCGTTCGTTCTGAAAAATTCTTACGTGACTTCGTGGCACGAACTTTTGCACTAGTTCGGCCCGCTTTGCCCCGAGTTTCGTGAGGCAACCAAACGGTCCCAAATGCACCCAAATAGTATGAAACGCACCAAAACGTCAGTTTAGTGTCCAATGGGGTGGATCGGATGCATTCGTTGTGAAAAATTTCGACGCGACTTCGTGGCACGAACTTTTGCACTAGTTCAGCCCATTTTGCACCAAGTTCCGTAAGGCAACCGAATGGTCCCAAATGCACCCAAATAGTACGAAACGCACCAAAATGTCAGTTTAGGATCCAATGGGGTGGATCAGGTGCGTTCGTTCCAAAAAATTCCTATGCGACTTCGTGGCACGAACTTTTGCACTAGGTCGGCCCATTTTGCACCGAGTTTCATAATGCAACCAAACGGCCCCAAATGCACCAAGATAGTATGAAACGCACCAAAACATCAGTTTAGGGTCCGATGGGGTGGATCGAGTGCCTTCGTTGCGAAAAATTCCGACGCGACTTCGTGGCACGAACTTTTGCACTAGTTCGGCCCGTTTTGCACCGAGTTCCGTAAGTCAACCGAACGGTCCGAAATGCACCCAAGTAGTACGAAACGCACCAAAACATTAGTTTAGGGTCCAATCGGGTGGATCGGGTGTTTTCGTTGCAAAAAATTCCGACACGACTTCGTGGCACGAACTTTTGCACTAGTTCGGCCCGCTTTGCACCGAGTTTCGTAAGGCAACGAAACGGTCCCTAATGCACCCAAATAGTAAGAAATGCACCAAAAAGTCAGTTTAGGGTCCAATGGGGTGGATCGGGTGCCTTCATCACGAAAAAATCCGATGCGACTTCGTGGCACGAACTTTTGCACTAGTTCGGCCGGTTTTGCACCAAGTTCCGTAAGGCAACCAAACGGTCTCAAATGCACCCAAATAGTACGAAACGCACCAAAACATCAGTTTAGTGTCCTATAAGGTGGATCGTATGTGTCCGTTGCGAAAACTTCCGACGCGACTTTGTGGCACGAACTTTTGCACTAGTTCGGCCCATTTTGCACCGAGTTCGTAAGGTAACCGAATTGTCCCAAATGCACCCAAATAGTACGAAACTAACCAAAACAGCAGTTTAGGGTCCAATGGGGTCAATCGGGTGTGTTCGTTGTGAAAAATTTCGACGCGACTTCGTGGCACGAACTTTTGCACTAGTTCGGCCCGCTTTGCCCCGAGTTTCGTGAGGCAACAAAACGGTCCCAAATGCACCCAAATAGTATGAAACGCACCAAAACGTCAGTTTAGGGTCCAATGGGGTGGATCGAATGCATTCGTTGCGAAAAATTCCGACGCGACTTCGTGGCACGAACTTTTGCACTAGTTCGGCCCATTTTGCACCGAGTTCCGTAAGGCAACCGAACGGTCCCAAATGCACCCAAATAGTACGAAATGCACCAAAATGTCAATTTAGGATCCAATGGGGTGGATCAAGTGCGTTCGTTCCAAAAAATTCCTACGCGATTTTGTGGCACGAACTTTTGCACTAGTTTGGCCCGCTTTGCACTAAGTTTCGTAAGGCAACCAAATGGTCCCAAATGCACCAAAATAGTATGAAACGCACCAAAACGTTAGTTTAGTGTCCAACGGGGTGGATCGGGTGCCATCGTCATGAAAAATTCCGATGCGACTTCGTAACACGAACTTTTGCACTAGTTCGGCCTGTTTTGCACCAAGTTCCGTAAGGCAACCAAATGGTCTCAAATGCAGCCAAATAGTATGGAAAGCACTAAAACATTAGTTTAGGGTCCTATAAGGTGGATTGTGTGCGTTCGTTGCGAAAAATTCCAACACGACTTCGTGGCACAAACTTTTGCACTAGTTCGGCCCATTTTGCACCGAGTTTCATAACACAACCAAACGGCCCCAAATGCACCCAGATAGTATGAAACGCACCAAAACATCAGTTTAGGTTCCAATTGGGTGGATCGGGGCCTTCGTTGCGAAAAATTCTGATGCGACTTCGTGGCACGAACTTTTGCACTAGTTCGGCCCGTTTTGCACCGAGTTCCGTAAGTCAACCGAACGGTCCCAAATGCACCCAAGTAGTTCGAAATGCACCAAAACGTTAGTTTAGGGTCCAATGGGGTGGATCGGGTGTTTTCGTTGCGAAAAATTCCGACACGACTTCGTGGCACGAACTTTTGCACTAGTTCGGCCCGTTTTGCACCAAGTTCCGTAAGGCCACCAAACGGTCTCAAATGCACCCAAATAGTACGAAATGCACGAAAACATCAGTTAAGTGTCCTATAAGGTGGATCATGTGCATTCGTTGGGAAAACTTCGGACGTGACTTCGTGGCACGAACTTTTGCACTAGTTCGGCCCATTTTGCACCATGTTCCGTAAGGCAACCGAACGGTCCCAAATGCACCCAAATAGTACGAAACGCACCAAAATGTCAATTTAGGATCCAATGGGGTGGATCAGGTGCGTTCGTTCCAAAAAATTCCTACGCGACTTTGTGGCACGAACTTTTGCACTAGTTCGGCCCGCTTTGCACTGAGTTTCGTAAGGCAACCAAACGGTCTCAAATGCACCAAAATAGTATGAAACGCACCAAAACATTAGTTTAGGGTCCAATGGGATGGATCGGGTGCCTTCGTCACGAAAAATTCCGATGCGACTTCGTAACACGAACTTTTGCACTAGTTCGGCCCGTTTTGCACCAAGTTCCGTAAGGCAACCAAACGGTCTCAAATGCACACAAATAATACGGAACACACTAAAACATCATTTTAAGGTCCAATAAGGTGGATCGAGTGCCTTCGTTGCGAAAAATTCCGACGCGACTTCGTGGCACGAACTTTTGCACTAGTTCGGCCCGTTTTGCACCGAGTTTCGTAAGTCAACCGAACGGTCCGAAATGCACCCAAGTAGTACGAAACGCAATAAAACGTTAGTTTAGGGTCCAATCGGGTGGATCGGGTGTTTTCATTGCGAAAAATTCTGACACGACTTCGTGGCACGAACTTTTGCACTAGTTCGGCCCGCTTTGCACCGAGTTTCGTAAGGCAACGAAACGGTCCCTAATGCACCCAAATAGTAAGAAATGCACCAAAACGTCAGTTTAGGGTCCAATGGGGTGGATCGGGTGCCTTCATCGCGAAAAATTTGATGCGACTTCGTGGCACGAACTTTTGCACTAGTTCGGCCAGTTTTGCACCAAGTTCCGTAAGGCAACCAAACAGTCTCGAATACACCCAAATAGTACGAAATGCACCAAAACGTTAGTTTAGGGTCCAATGGGGTGGATCTGGTGCCTTTGTCGTGAAAAATTCCGATGCGACCTCGTGGCACAAACTTTTGCACTAGTTCGGCCCGTTTTGCACCGAGTTCCATAGGGCACCCAAACAGTCCCAAATGCACCCAAGTAGTACGAAATGCACCAAAACTTTAGTTTAGGGTCCAATGGAATGGATCGGGTGCGTTCGTTGTGAAAAATTCCGACGCGACTTCGTGGCACGAACTTTTGCACTAGTTCAGCCCGCTTTGCACAGAGTTTCGTAAGGCAACCAAACGGTCCCAAATGCACCCAAATAGTATGAAATGCACCAAAATGTCAGTTTAGGGTCCAATGCGGTGGATCGGGTGCGTTCGTTCTGAAAAATTCTTACGTGACTTCGTGGCACGAACTTTTGCACTAGTTCGGCCCGCTTTGCCCCGAGTTTCGTGAGGCAACCAAACGGTCCCAAATGCACCCAAATAGTATGAAACGCACCAAAATGTCAGTTTAGTGTCCAATGGGGTGGATTGGATGCATTCGTTGTGAAAAATTCCGACGCGACTTCGTGGCACGAACTTTTGCACTAGTTCAGCCCATTTTGCACCAAGTTCCGTAAGGCAACCGAATGGTCCCAAATGCACCCAAATAGTACGAAACGCACCAAAATGTCAGTTTAGGATCCAATGGGGTGGATCAGGTGCGTTCGTTCCAAAAAATTCCTATGCGACTTCGTGGCACGAACTTTTGCACTAGGTCGGCCCATTTTGCACCGAGTTTCATAATGCAACCAAACGGCCCCAAATGCACCAAGATAGTATGAAACGCACCAAAACATCAGTTTAGGGTCCGATGGGGTGGATCGAGTGCCTTCGTTGCGAAAAATTCCGACGCGACTTCGTGGCACAAACTTTTGCACTAGTTCGGCCCGTTTTGCACCGAGTTCCGTAAGTCAACCGAACGGTCCGAAATGCACCCAAGTAGTACGAAATGCACCAAAACATTAGTTTAGGGTCCAATCGGGTAGATCGGGTGTTTTCGTTGCAAAAAATTCCGACACGACTTCGTGGCACGAACTTTTGCAATAGTTCGGCCTGCTTTGCACCGAGTTTCGTAAGGCAACGAAACGGTCCCTAATGCACCCAAATAGTAAGAAATGCACCAAAAAGTCAGTTTAGGGTCCAATGGGGTGGATCGGGTGCCTTCATCACGAAAAAATCCGATGCGACTTCGTGGCACGAACTTTTGCACTAGTTCGGCCGGTTTTGCACCAAGTTCCGTAAGGCAACCAAACGGTCTCAAATGCACCCAAATAGTACGAAACGCACCAAAACATCAGTTTAGTGTCCTATAAGGTGGATCGTATGTGTTCGTTGCGAAAACTTCCGACGCGACTTTGTGGCACGAACTTTTGCACTAGTTCGGCCCATTTTGCACCGAGTTCGTAAGGCAACCGAACGGTCCCAAATGCACCCAAATAGTACGAAACTAACCAAAACAGCTGTTTAGGGTCCAATGGGGTCAATCGGGTGTGTTTGTTGTGAAAAATTTCGACGCGACTTCGTGGCACGAACTTTTGCACTAGTTCGGCCCGCTTTGCCCCGAGTTTCGTGAGGCAACAAAACGGTCCCAAATGCACCCAAATAGTATGAAACGCACCAGAACGTCAGTTTAGGGTCCAATGGGGTGGATCGAATGCATTCGTTGCGAAAAATTCCGACGCGACTTCGTGGCACGAACTTTTGCACTAGTTCGGCCCATTTTGCACCGAGTTCCGTAAGGCAACCGAACGGTCCCAAATGCACCCAAATAGTACGAAATGCACCAAAATGTCAATTTAGGATCCAATGGGGTGGATCAAGTGCGTTCGTTCCAAAAAATTCCTACGCGATTTTGTGGCACGAACTTTTGCACTAGTTCGGCCCGCTTTGCACTAAGTTTCGTAAGGCAACCAAATGGTCCCAAATGCACCAAAATAGTATGAAACGCACCAAAACGTTAGTTTAGTGTCCAACGGGGTGGATCGGGTGCCATCGTCATGAAAAATTCCGATGCGACTTCGTAACACGAACTTTTGCACTAGTTCGGCCCGTTTTGCACCAAGTTCCGTAAGGCAACCAAATGGTCTCAAATGCAGCCAAATAGTATGGAAAGCACTAAAACATCAGTTTAGGGTCCTATAAGGTGGATTGTGTGCGTTCGTTGCGAAAAATTCCAACACGACTTCGTGGCACAAACTTTTGCACTAGTTCGGCCCATTTTGCACCGAGTTTCATAACACAACCAAATGGCCCCAAATGCACCCAGATAGTATGAAACGCACCAAAACATCAGTTTAGGTTCCAATTGGGTGGATCGGGTGCCTTCGTTGCGAAAAATTCTGACGCGACTTCGTGGCACGAACTTTTGCACTAGTTCGGCCCGTTTTGCACCGAGTTCCGTAAGTCAACCGAACGGTCCCAAATGCACCCAAGTAGTTCGAAATGCACCAAAACGTTAGTTTAGGGTCCAATGGGGTGGATCGGGTGTTTTCGTTGCGAAAAATTCCGACACGACTTCGTGGCACGAACTTTTGCACTAGTTCGGCCCGTTTTGCACCAAGTTCCGTAAGGCCACCAAACGGTCTCAAATGCACCCAAATAGTACGAAATGCACGAAAACATCAGTTAAGTGTCCTATAAGGTGGATCATGTGCGTTCGTTGAGAAAACTTCGGACGTGACTTCGTGGCACGAACTTTTGCACTAGTTCGGCCCATTTTGCACCGTGTTCCGTAAGGCAACCGAACGGTCCCAAATGCACCCAAATAGTACGAAACGCACCAAAATGTCAATTTAGGATCCAATGGGGTGGATCAGGTGCGTTCGTTCCAAAAAATTCCTACGCGACTTTGTGGCACGAACTTTTGCACTAGTTCGGCCCGCTTTGCACTGAGTTTCGTAAGGCAACCAAACGGTCTCAAATGCACCAAAATAGTATGAAACACACCAAAACATTAGTTTAGGGTCCAATGGGATGGATCGGGTGCCTTCGTCACGAAAAATTCCGATGCGACTTCGTAACACGAACTTTTGCACTAGTTCGGCCCGTTTTGCACCAAGTTCCGTAAGGCAACCAAACGGTCTCAAATGCACACAAATAATACGGAACACACTAAAACATCATTTTAAGGTCCAATAAGGTGGATCGAGTGCCTTCGTTGCGAAAAATTCCGACGCGACTTCGTGGCACGAACTTTTGCACTAGTTCGGCCCGTTTTGCACCGAGTTTCGTAAGTCAACCGAACGGTCCGAAATGCACCCAAGTAGTACGAAACGCACCAAAACGTTAGTTTAGGGTCCAATGGGGTGGATCGGGTGTTTTCATTGCGAAAAATTCTGACACGACTTCGTGGCACGAACTTTTGCACTAGTTCGGCCCGCTTTGCACCGAGTTTCGTAAGGCAACGAAACGGTCCCTAATGCACCCAAATAGTAAGAAATGCACCAAAACGTCAGTTTAGGGTCCAATGGGGTGGATCGGGTGCCTTCATCGCGAAAAATTTGATGCGACTTCGTGGCACGAACTTTTGCACTAGTTCGGCCAGTTTTGCACCAAGTTCCATAAGGCAACCAAACGGTCTCGAATACACCCAAATAGTACGAAATGCACCAAAACGTTAGTTTAGGGTCCAATGGGGTGGATCTGGTTCCTTCGTCGTGAAAAATTCCGATGCGACCTCGTGGCACAAACTTTTGCACTAGTTCGGCCCGTTTTGCACCGAGTTCCATAGGGCACCCAAACAGTCCCAAATGCACCCAAGTAGTACGAAATGCACCAAAACTTTAGTTTAGGGTCCAATGGAATGGATCGGGTGCGTTCGTTGCGAAAAATTCCGACGCGACTTCGTGGCACGAACTTTTGCACTAGTTCAGCCCGCTTTGCACCGAGTTTCGTAAGGCAACCAAACGGTCCCAAATGCACCCAAATAGTATGAAACGCACCAAAATGTCAGTTTAGGGTCCAATGCGGTGGATCGGGTGCGTTCGTTCTGAAAAATTCTTACGTGACTTCGTGGCACGAACTTTTGCACTAGTTCGGCCCGCTTTGCCCCGAGTTTCGTGAGGCAACCAAACGGTCCTAAATGCACCCAAATAGTATGAAACGCACCAAAATGTCAGTTTAGTGTCCAATGGGGTGGATCGGATGCATTCGTTGTGAAAAATTCCGACGCGACTTCGTGGCACGAACTTTTGCACTAGTTCAGCCCATTTTGCACCGAGTTCCGTAAGGCAACCGAATGGTCCCAAATGCACCCAAATAGTACGAAACGCACCAAAATGTCAGTTTAGGATCCAATGGGGTGGATCAGGTGCGTTCGTTCCAAAAAATTCCTATGCGACTTCGTGGCTCGAACTTTTGCACTAGGTCGGCCCATTTTGCACCGAGTTTCATAATGCAACCAAACGGCCCCAAATGCACCAAGATAGTATGAAACGCACCAAAACATCAGTTTAGGGTCCGATGGGGTGGATCGAGTGCCTTCGTTGCGAAAAATTCCGACGCGACTTCGTGGCACGAACTTTTGCACTAGTTCGGCCCGTTTTGCACCGAGTTCCGTAAGTCAACCGAACGGTCCGAAATGCATCCAAGTAGTACGAAACGCACCAAAACATTAGTTTAGGGTCCAATCGGGTGGATCGGGTGTTTTCGTTGCAAAAAATTCCGACACGACTTCGTGGCACGAACTTTTGCACTAGTTCGGCCCGCTTTGCACCGAGTTTCGTAAGGCAACGAAACGGTCCCTAATGCACCCAAATAGTAAGAAATGCACCAAAAAGTCAGTTTAGGGTCCAATGGGGTGGATCGGGTGCCTTCATCACGAAAAAATCCGATGCGACTTCGTGGCACGAACTTTTGCACTAGTTCGGCCGGTTTTGCACCAAGTTCCGTAAGGCAACCAAACGGTCTCAAATGCACCCAAATAGTACGAAACGCACCAAAACATCAGTTTAGTGTCCTATAAGGTGGATCGTATGTGTTCGTTGCGAAAACTTCCGACGCGACTTCGTGGCACGAACTTTTGCACTAGTTCGGCCCATTTTGCACCGAGTTCGTAAGGCAACCGAACGGTCCCAAATGCACCCAAATAGTACGAAACTAACCAAAACAGCAGTTTAGGGTCCAATGGGGTCAATCGGGTGTGTTTGTTGTGAAAAATTTCGACGCGACTTCGTGGCACGAACTTTTGCACTAGTTTGGCCCGCTTTGCCCCGAGTTTCGTGAGGCAACAAAACGGTCCCAAATGCACCCAAATAGTATGAAACGCACCAAAACGTCAGTTTAGGGTCCAATGGGGTGGATCGAATGCATTCGTTGCGAAAAATTCCGACGCGACTTCGTGGCACGAACTTTTGCACTAGTTCGGCCCATTTTGCACCGAGTTCCGTAAGGCAACCGAACGGTCCCAAATGCACCCAAATAGTACGAAATGCACCAAAATGTCAATTTAGGATCCAATGGGGTGGATCAAGTGCGTTCGTTCCAAAAAATTCCTACGCGATTTTGTGGCACGAACTTTTGCACTAGTTCGGCCCGCTTTGCACTAAGTTTCGTAAGGCAACCAAATGGTCCCAAATGCACCAAAATAGAATGAAACGCACCAAAACGTTAGTTTAGTGTCCAACGGGGTGGATCGGGTGCCATCGTCATGAAAAATTCCGATGCGACTTCGTAACACGAACTTTTGCACTAGTTCGGCCCGTTTTGCACCAAGTTCCGTAAGGCAACCAAATGGTCTCAAATGCAGCCAAATAGTATGGAAAGCACTAAAACATCAGTTTAGGGTCCTATAAGGTGGATTGTGTGCGTTCGTTGCGAAAAATTCCAACACGACTTCGTGGCACAAACTTTTGCACTAGTTCGGCCCATTTTGCACCGAGTTTCATAACACAACCAAACGGCCCCAAATGCACCCAGATAGTATGAAACACACCAAAACATCAGTTTAGGTTCCAATTGGGTGGATCGGGTGCCTTCGTTGCGAAAAATTCTGACGCGACTTCGTGGCACGAACTTTTGCACTAGTTCGGCCCGTTTTGCACCGAGTTCCGTAAGTCAACCGAACGGTCCCAAATGCACCCAAGTAGTTCGAAACGCACCAAAACGTTAGTTTAGGGTCCAATGGGGTGGATCGGGTGTTTTCGTTGCGAAAAATTCCGACACGACTTCGTGGCACGAACTTTTGCACTAGTTCGGCCCGTTTTGCACCAAGTTCCGTAAGGCCACCAAACGGTCTCAAATGCACCCAAATAGTACGAAATGCACAAAAACATCAGTTAAGTGTCCTATAAGGTGGATCATGTGCGTTCGTTGAGAAAACTTCGGACGTGACTTCGTGGCACGAACTTTTGCACTAGTTCGGCCCATTTTGCACTGTGTTCCGTAAGGCAACCGAACGGTCCCAAATGCACCCAAATAGTACGAAACGCACCAAAATGTCAATTTAGGATCCAATGGGGTGGATAAGGTGCGTTCGTTCCAAAAAATTCCTACGCGACTTTGTGGCACGAACTTTTGCACTAGTTCGGCCCGCTTTGCACTGAGTTTCGTAAGGCAACCAAACGGTCTCAAATGCACCAAAATAGTATGAAACGCACCAAAACATTAGTTTAGGGTCCAATGGGATGGATCGGGTGCCTTCGTCACGAAAAATTCCGATGCGACTTCGTAACACGAACTTTTGCACTAGTTCGGCCCGTTTTGCACCAAGTTCCGTAAGGCAACCAAACGGTCTCAAATGCACACAAATAATACGGAACACACTAAAACATCATTTTAAGGTCCAATAAGGTGGATCGAGTGCCTTCGTTGCGAAAAATTCCGACGCGACTTCGTGGCACGAACTTTTGCACTAGTTCGGCCCGTTTTGCACCGAGTTTCGTAAGTCAACCGAACGGTCCGAAATGCACCCAAGTAGTACGAAACGCACCAAAACGTTAGTTTAGGGTCCAATGGGGTGGATCGGGTGTTTTCATTGCGAAAAATTCTGACACGACTTCGTGGCACGAACTTTTGCACTAGTTCGGCCCGCTTTGCACCGAGTTTCGTAAGGCAACGAAACGGTCCCTAATGCACCCAAATAGTAAGAAATGCACCAAAACGTCAGTTTAGGGTCCAATGGGGTGGATCGGGTGCCTTCATCGCGAAAAATTTGATGCGACTTCGTGGCACGAACTTTTGCACTAGTTCGGCCAGTTTTGCACCAAGTTCCGTAAGGCAACCAAACGGTCTCGAATACACCCAAATAGTACGAAATGCACCAAAACGTTAGTTTAGGGTCCAATGGGGTGGATCTGGTTCCTTCGTCGTGAAAAATTCCGATGCGACCTCGTGGCACAAACTTTTGCACTAGTTCGGCCCGTTTTGCACCGAGTTCCATAGGGCACCCAAACAGTCCCAAATGCACCCAAGTTGTACGAAATGCACCAAAACTTTAGTTTAGGGTCCAATGGAATGGATCGGGTGCGTTCGTTGCGAAAAATTCCGACGCGACTTCGTGGCACGAACTTTTGCACTAGTTCAGCCCGCTTTGCACCGAGTTTCGTAAGGCAACCAAACGGTCCCAAATGCACCCAAATAGTATGAAACGCACCAAAATGTCAGTTTAGGGTCCAATGCGGTGGATCGGGTGCGTTCGTTCTGAAAAATTCTTACGTGACTTCGTGGCACGAACTTTTGCACTAGTTCGGCCCGCTTTGCCCCGAGTTTCGTGAGGCAACCAAACGGTCCCAAATGCACCCAAATAGTATGAAACGCACCAAAATGTCAGTTTAGTGTCCAATGGGGTGGATCGGATGCATTCGTTGTGAAAAATTCCGACGCGACTTCGTGGCACGAACTTTTGCACTAGTTCAGCCCATTTTGCACCGAGTTCCGTAAGGCAACCGAATGGTCCCAAATGCACCCAAATAGTACGAAACGCACCAAAATGTCAGTTTAGGATCCAATGGGGTGGATCAGGTGCGTTCGTTCCAAAAAATTCCTATGCGACTTCGTGGCTCGAACTTTTGCACTAGGTCGGCCCATTTTGCACCGAGTTTCATAATGCAACCAAATGGCCCAAATGCACCAAGATAGTATGAAACGCACCAAAACATCAGTTTAGGGTCCGATGGGGTGGATCGAGTGCCTTCGTTGCGAAAAATTCCGACGCGACTTCGTGGCACGAACTTTTGCACTAGTTCGGCCCGTTTTGCACCGAGTTCCGTAAGTCAACCGAACGGTCCGAAATGCATCCAAGTAGTACGAAACGCACCAAAACATTAGTTTAGGGTCCAATCGGGTGGATCGGGTGTTTTCGTTGCAAAAAATTCCGACACGACTTCGTGGCACGAACTTTTGCACTAGTTCGGCCCGTTTTGCACCAAGTTCCGTAAGGCCACCAAACGGTCTCAAATGCACCCAAATAGTACGAAATGCACGAAAACATCAGTTAAGTGTCCTATAAGGTGGATCATGTGCGTTCGTTGAGAAAACTTCGGACGTGACTTCGTGGCACGAACTTTTGCACTAGTTCGGCCCGCTTTGCACCGAGTTTCGTAAGGCAACGAAACGGTCCCTAATGCACCCAAATAGTAAGAAATGCACCAAAAAGTCAGTTTTGGGTCCAATGGGGTGGATCGGGTGCCTTCATCACGAAAAAATCCGATGCGACTTCGTGGCACGAACTTTTGCACTAGTTCGGCCGGTTTTGCACCAAGTTCCGTAAGGCAACCAAACGGTCTCAAATGCACCCAAATAGTACGAAACGCACCAAAACATCAGTTTAGTGTCCTATAAGGTGGATCGTATGTGTTCGTTGCGAAAACTTCCGACGCGACTTTGTGGCACGAACTTTTGCACTAGTTCGGCCCATTTTGCACCGAGTTCGTAAGGCAACTGAACGGTCCCAAATCCACCCAAATAGTACGAAACTAACCAAAACAGCAGTTTAGGGTCCGATGGGGTCAATCGGGTGTGTTCGTTGTGAAAATTTTCGACGCGACTTCGTGGCACGAACTTTTGCACTAGTTCGGCTCGCTTTGCCCCGAGTTTCGTGAGGCAACAAAACGGTCCCAAATGCACCCAAATAGTATGAAATGCACCAAAACGTCAGTTTAGGGTCCAATGGGGTGGATCGAATGCATTCGTTGCGAAAAATTCCGACGCGACTTCGTGGCACGAACTTTTGCACTAGTTCGGCCCATTTTGCACCGAGTTCCGTAAGGCAACCGAACGGTCCCAAATGCACCCAAATAGTACGAAACTAACCAAAACAGCTGTTTAGGGTCCAATGGGGTCAATCGGGTGTGTTTGTTGTGAAAAATTTCGACGCGACTTCGTGGCACGAACTTTTGCACTAGTTCGGCCCGCTTTGCCCCGAGTTTCGTGAGGCAACAAAACGGTCCCAAATGCACCCAAATAGTATGAAATGCACCAAAACGTCAGTTTAGGGTCCAATGGGGTGGATCGAATGCATTCGTTGCGAAAAATTCCGACGCGACTTCGTGGCACGAACTTTTGCACTAGTTCGGCCCATTTTGCACCGAGTTCGTAAGGCAACCGAACGGTCCCAAATGCACCCAAATAGTACGAAACTAACCAAAACAGCTGTTTAGGGTCCAATGGGGTCAATCGGGTGTGTTTGTTGTGAAAAATTTCGACGCGACTTCGTGGCACGAACTTTTGCACTAGTTCGGCCCGCTTTGCCCCGAGTTTCGTGAGGCAACAAAACGGTCCCAAATGCACCCAAATAGTATGAAACGCACCAGAACGTCAGTTTAGGGTCCAATGGGGTGGATCGAATGCATTCGTTGCGAAAAATTCCGACGCGACTTCGTGGCACGAACTTTTGCACTAGTTCGGCCCATTTTGCACCGAGTTCCGTAAGGCAACCGAACGGTCCCAAATGCACCCAAATAGTACGAAATGCACCAAAATGTCAATTTAGGATCCAATGGGGTGGATCAAGTGCGTTCGTTCCAAAAAATTCCTACGCGATTTTGTGGCACGAACTTTTGCACTAGTTCGGCCCGCTTTGCACTAAGTTTCGTAAGGCAACCAAATGGTCCCAAATGCACCAAAATAGTATGAAACGCACCAAAACGTTAGTTTAGTGTCCAACGGGGTGGATCGGGTGCCATCGTCATGAAAAATTCCGATGCGACTTCGTAACACGAACTTTTGCACTAGTTCGGCCCGTTTTGCACCAAGTTCCGTAAGGCAACCAAATGGTCTCAAATGCAGCCAAATAGTATGGAAAGCACTAAAACATCAGTTTAGGGTCCTATAAGGTGGATTGTGTGCGTTCGTTGCGAAAAATTCCAACACGACTTCGTGGCACAAACTTTTGCACTAGTTCGGCCCATTTTGCACCGAGTTTCATAACACAACCAAACGGCCCCAAATGCACCCAGATAGTATGAAACGCACCAAAACATCAGTTTAGGTTCCAATTGGGTGGATCGGGTGCCTTCGTTGCGAAAAATTCTGACGCGACTTCGTGGCACGAACTTTTGCACTAGTTCGGCCCGTTTTGCACCGAGTTCCGTAAGTCAACCGAACGGTCCCAAATGCACCCAAGTAGTTCGAAATGCACCAAAACGTTAGTTTAGGGTCCAATGGGGTGGATCGGGTGTTTTCGTTGCGAAAAATTCCGACACGACTTCGTGGCACGAACTTTTGCACTAATTCGGCCCGTTTTGCACCAAGTTCCGTAAGGCCACCAAACGGTCTCAAATGCACCCAAATAGTACGAAATGCACGAAAACATCAGTTAAGTGTCCTATAAGGTGGATCATGTGCGTTCGTTGAGAAAACTTCGGACGTGACTTCGTGGCACGAACTTTTGCACTAGTTCGGCCCATTTTGCACCGTGTTCCGTAAGGCAACCGAACGGTCCCAAATGCACCCAAATAGTACGAAACGCACCAAAATGTCAATTTAGGATCCAATGGGGTGGATCAGGTGCGTTCGTTCCAAAAAATTCCTACGCGACTTTGTGGCACGAACTTTTGCACTAGTTCGGCCCGCTTTGCACTGAGTTTCGTAAGGCAACCAAACGGTCTCAAATGCACCAAAATAGTATGAAACGCACCAAAACATTAGTTTAGGGTCCAATGGGATGGATCGGGTGCCTTCATCACGAAAAATTCCGATGCGACTTCGTAACACGAACTTTTGCACTAGTTCGGCCCGTTTTGCACCAAGTTCCGTAAGGCAACCAAACGGTCTCAAATGCACACAAATAATACGGAACACACTAAAACATCATTTTAAGGTCCAATAAGGTGGATCGAGTGCCTTCGTTGCGAAAAATTCCGACGCGACTTCGTGGCACGAACTTTTGCACTAGTTCGGCCCGTTTTGCACCGAGTTTCGTAAGTCAACCGAACGGTCCGAAATGCACCCAAGTAGTACGAAACGCACCAAAACGTTAGTTTAGGGTCCAATGGGGTGGATCGGGTGTTTTCATTGCGAAAAATTCTGACACGACTTCGTGGCACGAACTTTTGCACTAGTTCGGCCCGCTTTGCACCGAGTTTCGTAAGGCAACGAAACGGTCCCTAATGCACCCAAATAGTAAGAAATGCACCAAAACGTCAGTTTAGGGTCAAATGGGGTGGATCGGGTGCCTTCATCGCGAAAAATTTGATGCGACTTCGTGGCACGAACTTTTGCACTAGTTCGGCCAGTTTTGCACCAAGTTCCATAAGGCAACCAAACGGTCTCGAATACACCCAAATAGTACGAAATGCACCAAAACGTTAGTTTAGGGTCCAATGGGGTGGATCTGGTTCCTTCGTCGTGAAAAATTCCGATGCGACCTCGTGGCACAAACTTTTGCACTAGTTCGGCCCGTTTTGCACCGAGTTCCATAGGGCACCCAAACAGTCCCAAATGCACCCAAGTAGTACGAAATGCACCAAAACTTTAGTTTAGGGTCCAATGGAATGGATCGGGTGCGTTCGTTGCGAAAAATTCCGACGCGACTTCGTGGCACGAACTTTTGCACTAGTTCAGCCCGCTTTGCACCGAGTTTCGTAAGGCAACCAAACGGTCCCAAATGCACCCAAATAGTATGAAACGCACCAAAATGTCAGTTTAGGGTCCAATGCGGTGGATCGGGTGCGTTCGTTCTGAAAAATTCTTACGTGACTTCGTGGCACGAAGTTTTGCACTAGTTCGGCCCGCTTTGCCCCGAGTTTCGTGAGGCAACCAAACGGTCCTAAATGCACCCAAATAGTATGAAACGCACCAAAATGTCAGTTTAGTGTCCAATGGGGTGGATCGGATGCATTCGTTGTGAAAAATTCCGACGCGACTTCGTGGCACGAACTTTTGCACTAGTTCAGCCCATTTTGCACCGAGTTCCGTAAGGCAACCGAATGGTCCCAAATGCACCCAAATAGTACGAAACGCACCAAAATGTCAGTTTAGGATCCAATGGGGTGGATCAGGTGCGTTCGTTCCAAAAAATTCCTATGCGACTTCGTGGCTCGAACTTTTGCACTAGGTCGGCCCATTTTGCACCGAGTTTCATAATGCAACCAAACGGCCCCAAATGCACCAAGATAGTATGAAACGCACCAAAACATCAGTTTAGGGTCCGATGGGGTGGATCGAGTGCCTTCGTTGCGAAAAATTCCGACGCGACTTCGTGGCACGAACTTTTGCACTAGTTCGGCCCGTTTTGCACCGAGTTCCGTAAGTCAACCGAACGGTCCGAAATGCACCCAAGTAGTACGAAACGCACCAAAACATTAGTTTAGGGTCCAATCGGGTGGATCGGGTGTTTTCGTTGCAAAAAATTCCGACACGACTTCGTGGCACGAACTTTTGCACTAGTTCGGCCCGCTTTGCACCGAGTTTCGTAAGGCAACGAAACGGTCCCTAATGCACCCAAATAGTAAGAAATGCACCAAAAAGTCAGTTTAGGGTCCAATGGGGTGGATCGGGTGCCTTCATCACGAAAAAATCCGATGCGACTTCGTGGCACGAACTTTTGCACTAGTTCGGCCGGTTTTGCACCAAGTTCCGTAAGGCAACCAAACGGTCTCAAATGCACCCAAATAGTACGAAACGCACCAAAACATCAGTTTAGTGTCCTATAAGGTGGATCGTATGTGTTCGTTGCGAAAACTTCCGACGCGACTTCGTGGCACGAACTTTTGCACTAGTTCGGCCCATTTTGCACCGAGTTCGTAAGGCAACCGAACGGTCCCAAATGCACCCAAATAGTACGAAACTAACCAAAACAGCAGTTTAGGGTCCAATGGGGTCAATCGGGTGTGTTTGTTGTGAAAAATTTCGACGCGACTTCGTGGCACGAACTTTTGCACTAGTTTGGCCCGCTTTGCCCCGAGTTTCGTGAGGCAACAAAACGGTCCCAAATGCACCCAAATAGTATGAAACGCACCAAAACGTCAGTTTAGGGTCCAATGGGGTGGATCGAATGCATTCGTTGCGAAAAATTCCGACGCGACTTCGTGGCACGAACTTTTGCACTAGTTCGGCCCATTTTGCACCGAGTTCCGTAAGGCAACCGAACGGTCCCAAATGCACCCAAATAGTACGAAATGCACCAAAATGTCAATTTAGGATCCAATGGGGTGGATCAAGTGCGTTCGTTCCAAAAAATTCCTACGCGATTTTGTGGCACGAACTTTTGCACTAGTTCGGCCCGCTTTGCACTAAGTTTCGTAAGGCAACCAAATGGTCCCAAATGCACCAAAATAGAATGAAACGCACCAAAACGTTAGTTTAGTGTCCAACGGGGTGGATCGGGTGCCATCGTCATGAAAAATTCCGATGCGACTTCGTAACACGAACTTTTGCACTAGTTCGGCCCGTTTTGCACCAAGTTCCGTAAGGCAACCAAATGGTCTCAAATGCAGCCAAATAGTATGGAAAGCACTAAAACATCAGTTTAGGGTCCTATAAGGTGGATTGTGTGCGTTCGTTGCGAAAAATTCCAACACGACTTCGTGGCACAAACTTTTGCACTAGTTCGGCCCATTTTGCACCGAGTTTCATAACACAACCAAACGGCCCCAAATGCACCCAGATAGTATGAAACACACCAAAACATCAGTTTAGGTTCCAATTGGGTGGATCGGGTGCCTTCGTTGCGAAAATTCTGACGCGACTTCGTGGCACGAACTTTTGCACTAGTTCGGCCCGTTTTGCACCGAGTTCCGTAAGTCAACCGAACGGTCCCAAATGCACCCAAGTAGTTCGAAACGCACCAAAACGTTAGTTTAGGGTCCAATGGGGTGGATCGGGTGTTTTCGTTGCGAAAAATTCCGACACGACTTCGTGGCACGAACTTTTGCACTAGTTCGGCCCGTTTTGCACCAAGTTCCGTAAGGCCACCAAACGGTCTCAAATGCACCAAATAGTACGAAATGCACAAAAACATCAGTTAAGTGTCCTATAAGGTGGATCATGTGCGTTCGTTGAGAAAACTTCGGACGTGACTTCGTGGCACGAACTTTTGCACTAGTTCGGCCCATTTTGCACCGTGTTCCGTAAGGCAAACCGAACGGTCCCAAATGCACCCAAATAGTACGAAACGCACCAAAATGTCAATTTAGGATCCAATGGGGTGGATCAGGTGCGTTCGTTCCAAAAAAATTCCTACGCGACTTTGTGGCACGAACTTTTGCACTAGTTCGGCCCGCTTTGCACTGAGTTTCGTAAGGCAACCAAACGGTCTCAAATGCACCAAAATAGTATGAAACGCACCAAAACATTAGTTTAGGGTCCAATGGGATGGATCGGGTGCCTTCGTCACGAAAAATTCCGATGCGACTTCGTAACACGAACTTTTGCACTAGTTCGGCCCGTTTTGCACCAAGTTCCGTAAGGCAACCAAACGGTCTCAAATGCACACAAATAATACGGAACACACTAAAACATCATTTTAAGGTCCAATAAGGTGGATCGAGTGCCTTCGTTGCGAAAAATTCCGACGCGACTTCGTGGCATGAACTTTTGCACTAGTTCGGCCCGTTTTGCACCGAGTTTCGTAAGTCAACCGAACGGTCCGAAATGCACCCAAGTAGTACGAAACGCACCAAAACGTTAGTTTAGGGTCCAATGGGGTGGATCGGGGTGTTTTCATTGCGAAAAATTCTGACACGACTTCGTGGCACGAACTTTTGCACTAGTTCGGCCCGCTTTGCACCGAGTTTCGTAAGGCAACGAAACGGTCCCTAATGCACCCAAATAGTAAGAAATGCACCAAAACATCAGTTTAGGGTCCAATGGGGTGGATCGGGTGCCTTCATCGCGAAAATTTGATGCGACTTCGTGGCACGAACTTTTGCACTAGTTCGGCCAGTTTTGCACCAAGTTCCGTAAGGCAACCAAACGGTCTCGAATACACCCAAATAGTACGAAATGCACCAAAACGTTAGTTTAGGGTCCAATGGGGTGGATCTGGTTCCTTCGTCGTGAAAAATTCCGATGCGACCCTCGTGGCACAAACTTTTGCACTAGTTCGGCCCGTTTTGCACCGAGTTCCATAGGGCACCCAAACAGTCCCAAATGCACCCAAGTTGTACGAAATGCACCAAAACTTTAGTTTAGGGTCCAATGGAATGGATCGGGTGCGTTCGTTGCGAAAAATTCCGACGCGACTTCGTGGCACGAACTTTTGCACTAGTTCAGCCCGCTTTGCACCGAGTTTCGTAAGGCAACCAAACGGTCCCAAATGCACCCAAATAGTATGAAACGCACCAAAATGTCAGTTTAGGGTCCAATGCGGTGGATCGGGTGCGTTCGTTCTGAAAAATTCTTACGTGACTTCGTGGCACGAACTTTTGCACTAGTTCGGCCCGCTTTGCCCCGAGTTTCGTGAGGCAACCAAACGGTCCCAAATGCACCCAAATAGTATGAAACGCACCAAAATGTCAGTTTAGTGTCCAATGGGGTGGATCGGATGCATTCGTTGTGAAAAATTCCGACGCGACTTCGTGGCACGAACTTTTGCACTAGTTCAGCCCATTTTGCACCGAGTTCCGTAAGGCAACCGAATGGTCCCAAATGCACCCAAATAGTACGAAACGCACCAAAATGTCAGTTTAGGATCCAATGGGGTGGATCAGGTGCGTTCATTCCAAAAAATTCCTATGCGACTTCGTGGCTCGAACTTTTGCACTAGGTCGGCCCATTTTGCACCGAGTTTCATAATGCAACCAAACGGCCCAAATGCACCAAGATAGTATGAAACGCACCAAAACATCAGTTTAGGGTCCGATGGGGTGGATCGAGTGCCTTCGTTGCGAAAAATTCCGACGCGACTTCGTGGCACGAACTTTTGCACTAGTTCGGCCCCGTTTTGCACCGAGTTCCGTAAGTCAACCGAACGGTCCGAAATGCATCCAAGTAGTACGAAACGCACCAAAACATTAGTTTAGGGTCCAATCGGGTGGATCGGGTGTTTTCGTTGCAAAAAATTCCGACACGACTTCGTGGCACGAACTTTTGCACTAGTTCGGCCCGCTTTGCACCGAGTTTCGTAAGGCAACGAAACGGTCCCTAATGCACCCAAATAGTAAGAAATGCACCAAAAAGTCAGTTTAGGGTCCAATGGGGTGGATCGGGTGCCTTCATCACGAAAAAATCCGATGCGACTTCGTGGCACGAACTTTTGCACTAGTTCGGCCGGTTTTGCACCAAGTTCCGTAAGGCAACCCAAACGGTCTCAAATGCACCCAAATAGTACGAAACGCACCAAAACATCAGTTTAGTGTCCTATAAGGTGGATCGTATGTGTTCGTTACGAAAACTTCCGACGCGACTTTGTGGCACGAACTTTTGCAACTAGTTCGGCCCATTTTGCACCGAGTTCGTAAGGGCAACCGAACGGTCCCAAATCCACCCAAATAGTACGAAACTAACCAAAACAGCAGTTTAGGGTCCGATGGGGTCAATCGGGTGTGTTCGTTGTGAAAATTTTCGACGCGACTTCGTGGCACGAACTTTTGCACTAGTTCGGCCCGCTTTGCCCCGAGTTTCGTGAGGCAACAAAACGGTCCCAAATGCACCCAAATAGTATGAAATGCACCAAAACGTCAGTTTAGGGTCCAATGGGGTGGATCGAATGCATTCGTTGCGAAAATTCCGACGCGACTTCGTGGCACGAACTTTTGCACTAGTTCGGCCCATTTTGCACCGAGTTCCGTAAGGCAACCGAACGGTCCCAAATGCACCCAAATAGTACGAAATGCACCAAAATGTCAATTTAGGATCCAATGGGGTGGATCAAGTGCGTTCGTTCCAAAAAATTTCCTACGCGATTTTGTGGCACGAACTTTTGCACTAGTTCGGCCCGCTTGCACTGAGTTTCGTAAAGGCAACCAAATGGTCCCAAATGCACCAAAATAGTATGAAACGCACCAAACGTTAGTTTAGTGTCCAATGGGGTGGATCGGGTGCCATCGTCATGAAAAATTCCGATGCGACTTCGTAACACGAACTTTTGCACTAGTTCGTCCCGTTTTGCACCAAGTTCCGTAAGGCAACCAAATGGTCCTCAAATGCAGCCAAATAGTATGGAAAGCACTAAAACATTAGTTTAGGGTCCTATAAGGTGGATTGTGTGCGTTTGTTGCGAAAAATTCCAACACGACTTCGTGGCACAAACTTTTGCACTAGTTCGGCCCATTTTGCACCGAGTTTCATAACACAACCAAACGGCCCCAAATCCACCCAGATAGTATGAAACACACCAAAACATCAGTTTAGGGTCCAATTGGGTGGATCGGGTGCCTTCGTTGCGAAAAATTCTGACGCTGACTTCGTGGCACGACTTTTGCACTAGTTCGGCCCGTTTGCACCGAGTTCCGTAAGTCAACCGAACGGTCCCAAATGCACCCAAGTAGTTCGAAACGCACCAAATGTTAGTTTAGGGTCCAATGGGGTGGATCGGGTGTTTTCGTTGCGAAAAATTCCGACACGACTTCGTGGCACGAACTTTTGCACTAGTTCGGGCCCGTTTTGCAACCAAGTTCCGTAAGGCCACCAAACGGTCTCAAATGCACCCAAATAGTACGAAATGCACGAAAACATCAGTTAAGTGTCCTATAAGGTGGATCATGTGCGTTCGTTGAGAAAACTTCGGACGTGACTTCGTGGCACGAACTTTTGCACTAGTTCGGCCCATTTTGCACCGGTTCCGTAAGGCAACCGAACGGTCCCAAATGCACCCAAATAGTACGAAACGCACCAAAATGTCAATTTAGGATCCAATGGGGTGGATCAGGTGCGTTCGTTCCAAAAAATTCCTACGCGACTTTGTGGCACGAACTTTTGCACTAGTTCGGCCCGCTTTGCACTGAGTTTCGTAAGGCAACCAAACGGTCTCAAATGCCACCAAAATAGTATGAAACGCACCAAACATTAGTTTAGGGTCCAATGGGATGGATCGGGTGCCTTTGTCACGAAAAATTCCGATGCGACTTCGTAACACGAACTTTTGCACTAGTTCGGCCCGTTTGCACCCAAGTTCCGTAAGGCAACCAAACGGTCTCAAATGCACCACAAATAATACGGAACACACTAAAACATCATTTAAGGTCCAATAAGGTGGAGTGAGTGCCTTTGTTGCGAAAAAATTCCGAAGCGACTTCGTGGCACGAACTTTGCACTAGTTCGGCCCGTTTTGCACCGAGGTTCCGTAAGTCAACCGAACGGTCCGAAATGCACCCAAGTAGTACGAAATGCACCAAACGTAGTTTAGGGTCCAATGGGGTGGATCGGGGTGTTTTCATTGCGAAAAATTCTGACACGACTTCGTGGCACGAACTTTTGCACTAGTTCGGGCCCGCTTTGCACCGAGTTTCGTAAGGCAACGAAACGGTCCCTAATGCACCCAAATAGTAAGAAATGCACCAAAACGTCAGTTTAGGGTCCAATGGGGTGGATCGGGTGCCTTCATCGCTAAAAATTTGATGCGACTTCGTGGCACGAACTTTTGCACTAGTTCGGCCAGTTTTGCACCAAGTTCCGTAAGGCAACCAAACGGTCTCGAATACACCACAAATAGTACGAAATGCACCAAAACGTTAGTGTTAGGGTCCAATGGGGTGGATCTGGTGCCTTCGTCGTGAAAAATTCCGATGCGACCGTCGTGGCACAACTTTTGCACTAGTTCGGCCCGTTTGCACCGAGTTCCATAGGGCACCCAAACAGTCCCAAATGCACCCAAGTAGTACGAAATGCACCAAAACTTTAGTTTAGGGTCCAATGGAATGGATCGGGTGCGTTCGTTGCGAAAAATTCCGACGCGACTTCGTGGCACGAACTTTTGCACTAG
>NW_024376407.1:0-62323 GCF_016808335.1 Panicum virgatum
CTTTCACACTCCTTTGCACGTGGAGTTCTATCAGAATGTGCAGGGAAGAAATCAGAAGGTGATTGGACAAAAGTATATTGATTGGGAAGGTTGCCACAAGATTAATTATCCTCATCTCGACCAAGCTCTTGATGCTTTGGAGCACCATGGCCTGCGGCATATTATGATGTTCAAGTGTAACTGGAATGAGGAAGTCATTGCATAGTTCTATTCCACTCTCTAGATCACCAAAGCTGATAAGGAAGCTGGCACTCCTCCTTATTTGAACTTTCTTCTCAAGGCATTCCCTATCGATGCAGTTATGACAAGTTTGCCAAGATTCTTGGATTTTGACAAGCATGATCTCAGAAAGAAATATCTACATGATTTTGAATTCCCAACTCAAAACTTTGTGAGTGCCATGCACTACAATACAAAAGATCATCTTTGGGAACTTGCATATATGATGACTTTCTATCGCTACCTCACCCTCTTTTTTAGGCAAACTCTTCTTCCAAAGGGAGGTAATGACCAGCGTGTGCTTTCTTACAATCAAGACATTGTCCTGTACTTCCATCCCAAGTCCAAGTACACTTTCAGCTGCTTGATCTTATTTGGAGAGAGATTATCAATATCTCTTGGGATCACTCTTCTCCCTCACTCTACCACTCTCTTGAGCTCAAATCCTCCATTGTTGTGAGTGTGAGTTGGTGAGATCTTAAGAGAGCATTGAAGACTCCATGTTCATCCTCCTATCTCTCTCTTGTTCTTTGTGAGCTTTGGTGAATCATGGAGCAATCTTGGTGCGTGGACTTGTTACTCTTGGAGTTTGGTGCTCCTAGACAGCTAGACGTCGCCCATTGAAGCATCTATCTCATGTGGATTGCTCTGGGAAGTTTGTAATCTCCTCTCTTTGAGCATCATACAAAGTACCTCTCCACCGGTCTTGGTGATTAGGGAGAAGAGAATAAGGTCGTGAGCCGAAGCCCTTTGTGGGTTCCTCAACAACGAGGACGTAGGGATGCATTTGTGGTGTGCCCGAACCTCAGGATAAATCCTTTTCTCGTGTGCTCTCTTGTGGCACCTTGTGTTCTTCGAGTTCATATTGTTCTTGAGCATACTTATCTTGTTTTGGCAAAGTTTGGTGTGAATCTCTCTTGTGTGGAGGTATCAAGCCAAGACCTTCTTAGATCTCCAAGAACAAGTCTCCAGGAACCTCTAGAAAGTTTCCGTATCAAATTTACTAGAGTAGATTTAGAGATCATTTCAGATTGTCTCTTCCTCATCGGTGACACCGATGCGCATAGGATCCACCGGTTCGTCCAGTGTAACCGGTCCGCACCAGTACAACTGATGGGCTACTGATTTTGGTGCAAGTTTGTGTAAGTTTTTAGGATTGCCTATTTACCCTTCCTCCCTCTAGGAAACTTTCAATAACAAAATTTTTGGGAGTTACATATAATATAGCACATAGGGATATAATATTGTCACTAATAATATAAGCCATGCATACAATAGTTACAAAAGTGGTTTGTCAAAGCTAATGCTCGACATAGCTGCTACCCACTGTTTATGCAATGTTCCATTATTGTGCACACACCGCCAACATGTATCATACTGGCATGTAATGGTCCAATAAGCCAACGGGAGGAGAAGAGGCAGGAGCGAGTAGTACGGTACCCCGAACACTAGGCTTGAAATGCATGCAGGTAGCGAATTTTAGAACCACCGAATCAAATGCTTAACCACACGAATCTCCCATTACCTTATGGTATATATCACATCCACTATTTATAGAAATGCTGTCCATCTATAAAAAGGTGTGCAACTTAGTATAATCCCAGACCAACATCGTCTTGTTGAGTTACGATTGTCTCCCAACCAATCAATTGTTAGAAAAAATTGTTTGCCATGGCTAAGATCCTCCTACTTGTATCCTTGTTGTATATCACCATTGCAGAAGCTGCTCCAATACCAGCGGAATGGAGTGCCACCGCTAGCAAGTCCATCAACGCTATGAAATTGAAGCTCGCTAAGGCTCTCGATGAAGTCGTCCTTGCTGCCCCACCACCCAAAAGGTCAGAAGTCAAAAAGGCCACGACAGGGCACATGAAAACCATTGACACCCTTCTCGCTAAGGCCCGTGCCACAGGAGATGAGAAGAAAGCTATTAGAATTGCTAGTTCCTATGAGGAAGCTGCTGACCTTGTCATTATGCCCCGCCAGCTCAGAAGTTTGACACAATGGAAAGCACCTTCTCTATGGCAGCTACGCCAGATCCAACAAAATGCCCCACCGTTGACAAGGCCTTTTGTGAGACACACTCCAAAATCAAGAAGGCCCAAGAAGAAGTCATAGCTGCTGCCCCAGCAGCCAAAGCGAAAGAAATTAAAGATGCGGTAATAGCTCAAGGATTTGCTATGGGACAAGCTATCAGCAAGGCCTATACAACAGGAGATGAGAGAAAAATTGCATTAGTTCTTGGTGACAACAACAATGCTGCCGATGCGGTCATTGGATCTCCCCCTGCTGAAAAATATGAAGCAATGGAAGGGGCCTTCACTGCTGCTGCCCGTGCCAGCAAGGCATAGTACGACCCACTCTACTGTATTAAAAGTTCATTTCCCTTCAGTTTAAATTCTTTTTTCACTATCCTCGCTCATTCTTGTAATAATAAAGCTGCCTTCGAATATGCCAAACTAGCCCCGGGCTGCATGTATTAGCATGCAATCCGGCACTGTAATGCCTGGAACTTGATTGTAATCTCTATCTCCGTTTTTAATTCATGTTCTTGCTGATTGTAATCTCTGAATTTGTATCTAAATTTATTTTCCATATTTTTATTATGGCATATAATAAAAAACTCCTTAAATTTATATCTAAATTTCTTATATTTTCTATTACATGGTAGATAATCTACAATAACCCTTGAAATTTGTATCTAAATTGGCCACTTATTGCATTGTTATATATGAATTAGAAACAAATGAACCAGCATCTAAAATTGCCAACATATGCTCCTTTCGTCTCAAAATAACAATTGTTTTAGCAAAATTTCTGACAATCTATTAGTGTTGGTAGACAAAGTGTCTTTGGTTAATAGATCCATCTTTCTCTTATTTGGCATTTGCATGCATGCATGGCTTAAATTTTCTTCTTAGAAAATAAATGGCTACAACATCAATTATTATGGTCAAATTTTGAAGGAACTGCTATTTAAGTAATAAACCACATATGTTTGAAATTACTAATTTCTATCATTATTAAATTCATCCACTATTTTTTAACATGCATGTATCCTTATACGGGTTGGACTAATTAGAGGCTCCTTTTGGAGCCTCCACGTTAATATTCATCGGACATGCTATTAAAAAAGATAAAGTCAAGAAATTCTCACAAAAATCAGAAAAATCCAGTTGTCCATCATGTAGATCTAATAATAATAGCCATTAGACATGCTTTTAAAAAAGACAAATTCAAGAAATTCTCACAAAAATCAGAAAAATCCGGTTGTCCATCATGTAGCTCTAATAATAATAACCATTAGAAGTTTCTAAAAAATTACCCACCATGCCATTATGGAAGATGAGATAAAATAACCCCTTAAATTTACATAAAAATTAAGCATCATGCCATTATAAAACATGAAATAAAATACCCTCCTAAATTTATATAAAAATAACCCATCGTGCCATTATGAATACGAATTAAGATATCTCCTAAATTAACAAATAACTTACCCTCCATGCCATTATGAAAGATGAAATAAATTATCCTCCAAATTTACGGATAAATTACTCACCATGCCATTTTAAGAAATGAATAAATTGCATATAAATTACCCTATATGCCATCATCAAAGATAAATTAGAATTATTTCTATATTTGCATATAAATTATCCAAAATACCATTATAAATGATGAATTAAAATAATTACATCTAACATTTCTAAGAATTTGTAGGATCAACTTTAGCGACCAGAGGGGGGTGAATGGTCGGAACCAAAATCACGCCCAAAAACATACCCCTCTAAAACGGCGTTGAGTGTCGGCCACTGGGAGGCTACACACCCAACAAAGCGCAGCAAACACTCACACAAAAGGTCCCCTTGAAAACACCCATGAGAAAGGACACAAGAGGCACCAAAACCCTCAGACGCAGCACACGTCGAACGGTCCGGCGTGGGACATCGGACGGTCCGGCATGCGTCGGACGGTCCAGCGTGACCAGCCGGACGGTCCGGCGTTAAGCCAGCCACGAGGTCAAAGGCACAGCCCAGCGCCTAGTCGTAAACGTCGGACAGTCCGACATCGAGCACCGGACGGTCCGACGAACGTCGGACAACAGGGCCCGAGCACGGCCAAACAAGCGCTCACGCAAACGCAAGCGTCAGACGGTCCGATGTGTGATGCCGGACGGTCCGGCATGCGTCGGATGGTCCCGCGTATTACGCCGGACGGTATGGCGTGTACGAAAACGCGAGGCCAAGCCCGAGACAGCCTTCGGGAAAACCAAATCCAACCATACTTCACGAAATGAACCCCAATCTTCCCCAAACCATGAAGACACCGAATAGAGTTTGTTAGTAGGCTATCCCAAAAGAAATCCCCGAAAAGGAATCACCAAATCTCACGAATTTCTACCGGACCAAGGCGATGAAGGTTGGAAGCTCAAGAACACTAAGGACACCAAAACTTCCCGATTCAATCCGCTGCAAGTCTTCGAGTGAAACCTGAGGATTCTAATGAAGACTTGAACGCAGCACAGAGAGAATCAAAAGCCCAACCCTTGGAAAACACAAACACCGCAAAAGCCAAGGATTGGAAAGCCAAAACCAACACAAAGAAGGGGGGTGGAGAGGAATCAACTCATGGACGAAATTAGCACAAGGAAAAGCTTTTATTTCATCCAACTAGAGTGATTACAGAGTCTCGATCATAGCCTACCGCCCTTCATCCTTCTCACTAGATGGTCCTAGACTAAGTGGGGATTAATTAGCCTCCTAATCTAGTCTCTCTTCACAATAAGCACTTGGCTGCTCACAAAGCTCTCTCCAAATGACCAAGTGGGAGAAGCTTAGCCCCAATGGGCTGCCCACCTTGGTATTGAAGGCCATGGGAATAATGACCTGAGATGACGCTTACCCCTACACTTAACTAGACGACTCAACGCCCGTGGTGGCAAAACTGGAAAAGATACATAGGAGATTTCATCCGACAATCCTCGTGGCTTTGGAGTGTTGCTTAGCTTCTACGCAACCGCGCGATGTCCACCACGCGTCTGACAGAGACTTTTAGGGTTTCTATCTTATCCGAGCCTCTGGCAACCCAAATAAGGCAGTGATGATTTTGAGCCCCAAACCATCGAAACCAGCATGCACAACAGGAAAATAGACTACTTCCGTCGGCAGAATTAACTCCCGTCGGCTTTTAGGGTTGCCGATGGGTGACAGCCATCGGCCAGGCTCCCAGCCGACGGGAGTTAACATAACTCTAGTCGGCTCGGTGTCTAGGCCGACGGGAGTTAGCCCGGGCCCGTGACTTAATCCAACCGGCCAGGCCGGCCCCTCTCTCTCTTTGCTTCACTCTCTCCCTCGCTCACCTCACGCGCCGCCGTCGCCACACACTGCACCACGCGCGCGCCGCCGGCACTGCACCATACCGCGATGCCGATGCCCCCCGCTCTGGCTCCCCTGGCACGTCCAGCCACCCCTCCCCTCCCCCCCTCCCCGCTTCAGCTCCTCCGTCCAGCGTTCCCGCTCCAGTTCCTCCGACGCATCCGCGCCCTTCCCTGGCCTTGTCGCCTCTCGGGTCGGCGCCCCTGCCCCAATGCCTCCCCTACCGGCGCCGCTCCCCGGCGCGTCGCCACCAGCCCGCTTGGCCCGCGCCCCTCCGCTGGCCGCCGGCAGCCGGGCCCAAGCCCCTGCACATCCCCGGCCGACCGTCGGCTGCCGCGCCGGCCCCTGCCCCCGGCCACCGCTCCGTCTCCCGCTCCACCTAGGGTTCTACTTCGACTCGAAATCACCAAGTGAGTTAGAGGACCGTGGCGTCACAATTTTTGTATGAAATATTGCTTATTCTCGTCGGTTGTTGCACGGATTCCGCCGACGGGAGTTAATTTAATGTGATTAGAGTTTGTTTTATATTATTGGTAATGATTAGTGTAAATACACTATATGATGATGGATACTGTTAGTTAATGTTAACATGGTTAGAGTTAGTTTTGTTTGGTTGAGGATTGATTGGTAGCTATAAATATATGGCATGCATGATTGGGGGTAGTTTTATATTGTGAAGTCTAATGCTAGTTACTTGAAACGTTGATTAAAGTTAGTATTGTGTAGTTAGCTAGCAGTAGCATGATTACATGTTGTTTACATATTTTATTACTATTGTTGTTGCTCTAACATGTAAAATATCAATAATACTCCTGTTTCATTTATGTTTCCTTTAATCATACATTGCACGCAGTTAGGGTTTTGAAACCTATGCATCACCCGTTTCGGACCGGGTGAGATGTGCCGGTCTGGAATTATCCCTTTTTTGGACAGCCTCGGGGTGGCCGATAGAGTGTGGTGTTTATGATGGCCCTGGAGTGCTCAGGCAAAATTTCGGCGGCATAACCTTGTTGTTCTCCACTGCACCAAATCGGGCATGCAGATGGAGAGCAGCAGGGTTATGCTGCCGAAATTTTGCATGAGCACTTTAGGCTCATCATAATAAACACACACTCTATCGGGTGCCCTTGGGTGGGTTTAGGACATATCAATTACATATAGATGTAGGGCCGTGATGTGTATAGATGGACGTTTCTTATGAAATGTGTTGCATCGAACAATATGCAGCTACAAGCATGGGTGACGACTATGGGTGGATGTACGCTGGTTGGAAGAAGGGCAGGTCTCAAACAAAGGAATGGTTTGAGAAGACTCAGCAGTTTGTGGACCATGCTTACTAAAAGCCACCACACGGCGTGATTAAATGCCCATGCAACAAATGCCAGAACATGGTGGCCTATGACAAGAACCAAGTCACGCTACACCTATGCAAGAATGGGTTCGTGCCAGGATATGAGGAATGGCATTTCCACGGCGAGTCACACAGTAGAGTATCAACACAGATGGAAGTGGATGATGGTGAAGACGTTGATAGGTTGGATCAGATGCTTGATGATCTGCAACCAGAGTTTAACCTAGATCGTGAAGATCCGCCTACAAAAGAGGTTCAGGAATTATTTGAACTCCTCCAAGCCTTAGAATATCCTCTACACGGACAGACAACGGTTACAGTCCTCCAGTTTATGACCCATCTAATGGGCATCAAGTCGAAGTTTGCTTTCTCAGGCAATTGTTATAAGGCAATTGTAGACCTGATTTGTGATGTTCTTCTTGCCGATCACAAGGTGCCTAAAGACATGTACCGGTCAAAGAAATTGATAAAGGCTCTTGGAATGCCGTATGAGAGGATCGATGTGTGCCCGGACAACTGCATGCTATTTTGGAAGGATCGTGAGAAAGAAGAGAAATGCTTGAAGTGTGGCAAGTCGAGGTACATAGAGGTGGTAAATGAAGATGGGGAGAAGGTGAGCACAAAGAGGGCACATAAGCAGCTTCGATGGATGCGTCTCAGTCCTAGACTAAAACGTTTGTTCCTGGCTAGGAGAATTGCTGAGCGCATGAGGTGGCACAAAAATCGTAAGGGTCGGGCCGATGGGTTAATGGTGCATCCATCGGATAGCGATGCGTGGAAGGCCCTAGACAGCTTTGATCCAGATTTTGCTAGTGATGAGAGGAATGTTCATATTGGGCTGGCGACAGACGGTTTCATGCCTTTCAATATGACCGCAGCGTCGTACTCATGTTGGCCTATCTTCGCCATCCTGTACAACCTTCCACCTGATCTTTGCATGAAGGATGAGTTCATGATCCTATGCCTCATCATACCTAGGCCTGAGCATCCTGGCATAAAACTCAATGTGATGCTTGAACCATTGATTGAAGAGTTGAAAGAGCTTTGGGCAGGAGTGGAAGCGTATGACACTTACAAGAAGCAGAAATTCAAACTTCGGGCTGCGTATTTGTGGTCCATACATGATTTTCTAGCGTATGGGATCTTTGCTGGGTGGAGAGTTAATGGAAGGCTAGCATGCCCTATTTGTGGAAAAGAAACAGACTGTTTTCGGCTCAATGCTGGTGGCAAGTATTGTTACTTCGATTATCATAGGTGTTTTCTTCCTTTGGACCACCCCTTCAGGCTCCAGGCACAGGAGTTTAGGAAGGACACCGTTGTCACGAAGGGACCACCACAGCGCCGCGATGGGTGGAAATTGCAGAAGAACTTAGTAAACTGTTCACAAACAATGCTGGAGATGGGTTCGTAGGTTTCGGTGAGACACATAATTGGACTCACAAATGTGGCATGTGGGAACTCTCTTACATGAGGGCATTGATTCTACCGCACAACATCGACGTAATGCACCAAGAACGCAACGTGTGTGTAGCCCTATTTGACACCATTATGGATTTCGGAGGCTCTAAAAAAGATAATTTCAAGGCCCGAGTTGACTTAGCTGAGATATGTAACCGACCAACTCTTGAGCTAAGAGAAAATGGAGGGAGACCATGTTCTAAATTTTCCTTGAAACCCAATGAACAAAGAGATGTGATGTGGTGAATGAAAGAATTAAAATTCCCTGATGGTTATTGTGCGGGGTTCAGAAGATATGTGAATATGAAAATAATGAAGATAAATGGGTTAAAAAGCCATGATTACCACATAATGATGGAACGACTCATCCCAGTAATGTGCTGTGATTACATTAATGATGAAGTATGGAAAGCGATAGCTGAACTAGCTATTTCTACAGGCAGCTTTGTGCTAAAGAAATCTCAAAAGAGATGATGGAGAAACTAGAGGAATCGATACAAGTGCTTCTTTGCAAGTTGGAAAAAATATTCCTACCGGGTTTCTTCAATCCTATGCAGCATCTTCTAATCCATCTCCCATATGAAGCAAAGGTAGGTGGGGCAGTGCATTATAGGTAGATGTTTTTCATCGAAAGAATGTTGAAGAAGATTAAATCAATGGTGGGCAACAAGGCAAGGGTTGAAGGCTGTATAGCAGAAGAGTGGAAACTTAAGGAGATAGCTTTCTTGACCAGTGGTTACCTTGCAGAAGAGCACAATGTATTTGGCCAGAACCCAACCCCTTCACGAGGTTCGTCGTGCTACAGAGCATGTCAGGCGCCATCCTTCTCTCCTCGGTTGTCTTGAATTCGTCGGCGCCCCTCACTCTGTTCCTCCCCTAGCAGCTCGTCGCCGCCTGGTTCATCGCCGCCGCGCTCTCTTGTCCTTGCCGTCCCCGGTGCCAAGATCCCCAGAAGAAGTTTCGCCGACATGCATGACATCTTCCGCGGTGAATCTTTCCCTCTTCATCGCCTCAGTTCATCGCCACCTCCATCTCATCTAGTTCTTGCATGCAGAGCCGTGCGCCGTTCCCGCCATCCGGTTCGTCATCGTCGCGCACCGCAATCCCACAGTACTTGCCATCGATAAGCCCCGGTGAACTTCGCCCGTGCATGGAACACACAGACGACGCACCGCCGTGGCCTCTAACCCTCTGTATCATCATCGCCACCGTTTCATCTCTGGTCCCCATGCAGATCCGACGCCACCGCCATCCGTCGGTTCGCCGCCGCCTCACAACGTCGTCTATCAATCTCTGTCATCAAGAGCCCCACGGTAAGCTTCGCCCACACGTGGGACACAAAGAGCACATGTACCTGGACCCCGGTTCCCCTCCCTTCACCCTGCCGCCGTCTCACCCATCTCCCTTTGTGCACAGCCACGAGCCGCCACCACCGTCCGACGTCGTCGAGCCGCCGCCGATCCTGCACCCTTGTCTTGGACCTGTGAGCCGAGGTGAGAAACCCCTAAAATCCTTTCCCATACTCCGTTTGCCCTTCCACCGCTGGGAATTGCTCACCGTCGCAAGGAATAGTGCCGCCATCGCTCTAGACCGTCGCGTGCACCCGTAGGCCCTCTCCCCGCCGCTGAAAAGCCCATGGGTGGACTCCCTAGCCTACAGCGAAGCTCCCTGACCCGGCCTACTCGCTCCCGAGCCGCCGACGCACCCAATTGCGCGCACGCCGGCGCTCCGCCGCCGCAATCCAGGGGCGGCGCTGCCCTGTTCCGACGCCCAAGCCGCGCCCCTGTCCCTGGCCGTTCGATGAGGATCTGATGGGCAGAGATCAATCAGAGGCCAAGTCAACAAGTCAATACCGGTCAACCCTGCCACTTTTGCTAAAGAGACCCCATATTTTATGGAAATCAACCCGCGGTCCCTGATTTTTAGGGTTTTGACCCTGCCGCCTCAAATCTATTTACAAACGTGCCCCTGCTCTTCCTGTTTAACTCCACAACCCCTGTATCTTCTCTGTTTTACATCTAGGTCCTTCAAAACTAATACCAGGACCCCTGGAAGTATTATTTTAACTACAAATAGACCCCTGGAACTTATATATTCCATATTTTATTCATTATAGTTCCGTTTAATGCGATTCTTGAACCGTTAGACTCATAGCGATGCATATAATAGTTTTATGTAGTGTGTGTACATGCTTGGTGTACTGTTTTAGCTTATTTGTATATGTTTGCTTGCATGCTTAGTGTGAATGTGGTGCCACGATTGCTACGTGTAGACGGGGAGCAACCTGTAGATACGGAGAATCAAGTTCGTGATGAGCCTAAGCAGCTATGTTTTGGTTAAAGGCAAGTGTCCCTGATCCTATGTCCTATTCACTTTAATTCACCGCCCTTTAATTAATCTACTGCTCCTATTAAGGTTTTCCTAGCTACTTTGTCCATATTGAAACCTTTGGGGAAAGGGCTGTGATGTTTAGCTTTGCTTACGCTCAACTCATGTTAATCATGTAAACTTGATGTTATTTTAATTACTACTATCACTATGATTAAAACTGGCTTTTTAGCAACATGGAACTGGGGACCTGGTCACACGGCGTTGTACCCAGTGTTTCTCCACCCTAAGGGCTGGTTCGCCGAGCGACCTTCCAGGACTTTTAGTGCAACCACATGAGACTGTATGGGCAGTCCTTAGCTGACTAACTAGGTGAACTAGTGGGGTGGCTTGCTTCGCCGTCGTGTCGTATGAGGGGCTTTGGTGGGTATAGGCCTTGCTTTACCGAGGGGGTGCATTTGGTTTATTCGATTTGGTTTTGTTAGTCACTACTTGGAGGGGAGTTCTATATTTACTGGGGGTAACCTGTAACAGGCGGGCTACACACTAGGAATCCTAGGTAAAGGCTTCGTAGTGAGATTACCTGCCACTCACCTAGGTAGTGTTTAAAGGGTTTAGCGGCCCTTGGCAAATGGGAAATCACGGCATGTGGGTTTTAAAGGTGTACAACCTCTGCAGAGGGTAAATTAATCTGACATGTTAGCCGTGCTCACGGTCACGAGCGACCTGGAAACCTCAATTGATTAGAGGAAAGTTGGGCTGTGATGATGATGATGCGACCTTTATGGTCATGCTCTTTATTACCTGTTATCTTGGTTATGGAATTGGTTAATGCTAATTTTTAATAACTTTAAAAGCAACCAACTAAAAGCAACTGCTTATAAGCCAGTCCACTATGTGCCAGTCCACCTAGCCAAAGGGGACATTTGTTGAGTGCGAAATGTACTCATCCTTGCTATTTTCAAAACAACTACGTTGCATCCATTGCAACTGCTGCTCAGATGGAATAGAGGATGGAGATGATGACATGAAGCTACAACACCCCGATGCTACGGAGCTATGGATCCAGTCGTTAGGAGACAGAGTTGCTAATGACCACACTTGAGTCTTCGAGGACAATGAGTTCTAGCTTGGTCGAGTTCCCCTGTCAGATGCCTATGAAGGATGGAAGCCCGACGCTGTAGTTACTCTGATCAAGAACGCTTTGATAAGTTATTTGCTTTATTATGTAATATTTGCTATGTAATTCCAAGCATTGTGTAATGATATTCACTCTTGTATAATGTAATGTATGTGATTTTGATCCTGGCACATACATTATTTGCATCCGGTGTTTGTTTTTAAAACCGGGTGTGACACTTCGTTAGTTCGACGGTGCCCCCATGCATGCCGTACAGGCAAGAGCCACCGGTCAAGACAGGACCCTCATAGTTTGCCATATAAGATGTACGAGTGGCCCTAATGGCTATTACTGCTTTCTACTAGAGTAGAACTCGAATGGATTGTTAATGAACAAAAATATTAAATATACCGCTAAATATTCTATCCGGTCCGTACAAGAGAGCACGTTCTGTATTAATATAAGACATCTATTAAAACAGAAGAAAAGATCTATTATTATAGGGGTATCTTTATTTAGCCCAATGGTTTTTAGTTTTAATCTATATATTTTTCAGTCATAGTCCTGTAACGTACCTTGTCATTATTAAATATATTCTATTAGTTAATTTGTACACAAGATATGGTTATTGAACCTAAATGTTGCAAGGAATACAATGTTTCCTACAAGCTAGGCACTATTGGAATATAATGATGCCTACAAGCTAGGTATTATTGAACTAAAAGCTACAGAAGATATTGATACCTCCTAGCAAAATAAGTACCGCTAACTACCAATGCTGCCAAACAAATGAACAATAGGTATGGAATACACTGGCCGAACTATATAAACACTAACGAAGTAACGATCGTTACTACTATATGCTTGTATGTATTATATATTTAACTAAAAGCTATATACAGAAAAATACTGATGGATTCCTCCAATCTATTATATAAATATTTGAAGATCAAAAGAAGCCACCACGTTCGCCGAGAGGGTCTAGAAATTACCATATTAATCGAAAAAAGAAAAGCTCTTAACCGTTGGATTTTATGAAGATCTAAAGGTCTAGAATTTACCACGTTAATAAAAAAGGAAACGTCTCCACTGTTTAGATTTTATGACATGAAGATCTAACTGCCTATATTAAATAAAAAGCTATATCAAATCCATGTCTCATCCGATTCATTGGTTGATACACATGCTACTCTGACACATGTTAAAAATAGAAATTAAATCTAAGACACATAATTACAAAAAGCAATCGAGACGTAAAGAAACAAAACACATGTATATTCAGAACTCAGTCTAAAAAAGAACAGTAGAAGGTACACGAAACAGACTCCTCTTCGGACTCGTATATATATTCCCTGCGGTGGTGCACAGAAAACACAAAAAAATGTCCCTTCCAGCAACCCACGGCAAGCACTAGCTCACAAAACCATACTAGACACTCCATCATGGCCTTTCCGACATATACAGCCAAAGAGATCTATCTATTATCGTATACCAGTTTGAGAAGAAAAAAAAGCGACCACATGTTTGCCAAGAGGGCTTAAAAATTATAACATTAATTGTAAAAAAATCTCTTGACCGTTGAATTTTATAAAATCCAACTGTGTATATTAAATCATATTGCCTAATTAAACGAAGAAAAAGAAATCCCAACACACTCGGATTTTATGAACATATAATAGTTCATATTAAATTATATTGTTATGTTAATAACAAAAGAAAAATCATCTATCATTGAATTTTATTAACATTTACTGATCTATAATAAATCATATATTAAATATATAGCAGAATCGGTCGAGAGCCCGTCTGCGTCCATCTCACACATGCATCACGTAGCATTTAGGGCTCTGCCGGCCTTTCCCAGCGCATCATAGACAATAATGTATGTCTGTATGGTACAGCTTGAACAATAAGACCGCCATGTCCGGCTGGCCCACTGCGCCGCACACTGTCATCACAGCACAATAGACATCATTCAGAGGCAGGCTAACAGCCTCACCTGCCACAGCAGCATCGTGCTCTAATGGTCTATATTAAATCATATCAAATATAAAAGAAAAAAAATCAAACACCAGCTCCGTTGAAACAATATCGTATGTCTCTACCCAGGTGTTAGAGGGGTACTATTTGCGAGACCTATACAACTTGAATAACAAGGCCACCATGTCCGACTTACCCAACGCCCCACACGTTGCCATCACAACATGGTAGGCATCTATAAAACTTATATAGTTGGGGTGCACTCAACTTAATTAACTCCAATTCTCTCTGCATGCAAGTTAGCCACATCATCTCACGTTTATTTAAATAAGAGGAAAATAATATTGTGCACCAAGTTAGTTTTGTTAATTATATCACTGTTTTTAGACTCGATCACCTCATCTAAGCCTTTCTAAGTTGTATATGTAACGTGAATTTTTTTCATGATTATCACTCGAGCCTAAATAATATAAAATTTATAGACGATACATGAAAGAACTACAGAAACTGGTGGAAATAAATAATTTTGAACCTATTAATTGCATCATCTACTAGTTCTACATACGTCTGTAATTGAAATCAATTCCCTTAAGGGCATGAAAACCTATGGTTGAAATTCAACCAAAATAAAGTTTGGTGTGTTTACTATTTCTGCCTACCCTGTGCTGTCTAATTAAGGTGCCTAGCTAGCTTTTCGAATATATCTCTGGTTGCCATGGTCCCTTCACTCGAATGGAAATGCGACCTAACCATCTCTCGGTCGTCCTTGCCTTCGCTTGCTGCCAATGGATTTAAAATATTTTAATTTTTTATCACTATATTGACACAAACAAGGAAATCCTAGTGTTTGGAGAGAAAAATCTCGGAAGATCTCTCTGCTGAGATAAAATAAAATACGCGGGCGTGTCAGTCTACTAGACTGGAGTAAACAAAATGAGAGAACACTAACTTTATTCATATTATTAGAAAAATACAAATACAGGTTTTCATTGTACAAGTGCGCTCCATAGCCTGCAGTTGGGCAAATCCGACTCAAACGATGTGTTCTACCGATTCCCGGGGCCTCAGAAAGCTCCCGCCGGGCCTCCTTGACGTGAGGCAACGTTGAAGCGACCGTTGACTATGGGGCCGTAACTATACCACAGCCAACGAGAGGACCGGCCGGCGGCCGCCTGCTTGATGCGAAGCGACGTTGCAGTTAGTGTCCGTGAAGATGATCGTATAGTATACGAACGAGTGGTCGCATGCTGTCCGTATATACATGTTGACCGTATTCTTGTCCAGGACCAGGAGGGCTCGGCCATGTCACGTATATGGGGCCACGTAGGCACCCGTTGGAGCAGCTAGCTTGTTTCTTCGTCATCATCATCGCTCGCGTCCATGTGGGCGTCGCCCGGCAGCCACGGCGACTCCAATACTACTGCCGCCGGACGTGGTTTCATCGTCAAATGCACGAAGTAAACCTGCCCCAAGCCTCTCGTTATGTTCGGTCATTAATTGACAGACCCGGCGCACAACTTGTACAGCCTGTCCGTTAATCGTCCGATGCATGAGGGTTTTGTTGTTGATTTTTTTTGGCACACGTGGGGTCACATATGCGCCAGGTAGAAGAACAAGGAGCTTGAACTTGAATAAAACGGTGGTGCATTAATTACTCAGCCATGCACAATCACTTTTTTTATTTTAATTAATCAGCCTTAACAACTGATCGAGGCTTAAATCTGATCATACATGATACATCGAGTTGGGCCATATTATATTGGCTCCATGTGGAGTTACAAGGGAGCCTACATTCTCCGTTGTGCATTGCCTATGTTCTCACTTTGCGTTGCCCCCAGCCGGTTTTTGAACGCCGAGCCGGGCGTTATACTTCCAGCTATGAGAAAGCTTGCGGCCTCCGGCAGGTCCTGGTAGCGTTTGGCTCCATCCCCATCCGCACAGGGGCAATGGCGAGCTTCTCCTTCTGGGTATGGCAAGGGCTGGCCCTCACAGTACTGGAGGCCGGCTCGCCAAAGCGTTGATGCCAGAGACGCAGATCCCATTGTGGGCCTGCGGGCTGCGGCGGCGCGCGCCATAGTTGGGCGATGATGGGCTGCTACCGCTCGAACTCGCGTGTCTTCGTTCCTGCCGCAGCTTCGTCAGCTTGGTGCAGCTAACTGCACGGCTTTGCTCCGTAGTGAATGTTCCTGCTGGAGAGCATAGCAAAAAGAAATAAAACTGACAAGAGACGAAGGTTTAGCAACTGTCATCTCTTGGACGACGTCCGGCAGGTGTTCTTGCACGGACGTTTCCGTTATCTTCGACTCGCAGTGAAGGGACGGCACCGCTTGGCGAATAAATTTTATCAATCAAGTTGTGACCGTCTAACTGAAGGGTTTCACAGTTTGAAGCTCTCCGCGGTGGCGTTTGGCACTGCTCCCACTGTAGCACGGCGAAGTACCTTACAATGCCGATGTTTCATCAACTGAGTCGCGGCCACATAGCTGTCGTGGTGCCTGCCGACTTGATGGAAGGGTTTCACAGCTTGAGGCTCTCCGCGGTGTGGTGCCTCGCACTGCTCCCGTATTGGTGTGCGAGGGATCCTGCAACACTTACATAACAGAAGGGTGTCCCAAATATATGCATATTTAAAAATAAAAATAGCTGCAAAAAACAAGGGGAATAGAGAGAGAAGGGAAAAAGGATTCTTTTTCCTTTTTTTTAATGTTGGCCACTTAGTGTTAGCTATATGAGCAATTTAAGATAGGACTGCCAAAGGACTTAGCCGTCGGGCATCACCGAATAACCATAGTGATGGTGGATCAATGGCTTCTGTCGTGAGAGGTGTGCGTGTATGAACGACACTGCTTCCGCTGCTAACTTGAGTCCCTTCACTTTGAGTAGCACCACAGCCAGGCTTGCACTCACCAGTGTAGGAGCGTAGGTGTGGCTGAATTGAGGAGGCTAGTTTTGGGATAGAATGGCTGATGGATTCCCATTGCTTTTGCCGAGGGTGGTGAACAGCTACATTCTGCCTTCCGCTTGGCTTCCCATGCATTGATTTTTTTGGGCCCTTGTTATCACTCTTCAGGGTGGCAAGAGGCTGCACACTTAATGGAGCTTCTGTTGCATCAGATAGCCCTTCTTGGTCTTTTCCTATAGTCTTCCCCGAAGAGTGTTGCCCTTTTTATTGGAAAGCGCAAGAGACATGGTCATCTCGCCGCTAAGGAGCAACTCCAGTCATCTTCCCACTGCGCCCAACAGAACAAGTTTGGCAGGCGTTTGTGCTTGTGTGAGGAGGACATCCGTCATGAGCGCCACCAGGCAAATTAATGTCATAGCTCCTTCTGGACCAAGCCTTGAGGCAGTCACACCTTATATCGTAGCTGAACACTTGAAAGGGGAAGCCACTTTGTGTTTTGTAAAGAAATGGGCACTCGAGTAGTGCAATGAGCGATGCACCCCGGCCATACCACAATACAAATATTTTTATGCAAAATAAACTTACATTAAGACAAATCTCCCTTTAATTGATGGCGCAGACTGTCAATGTAGGAGGCGACGCTATAACGAGCATTGATGGTAAGGAGCACTCTTACACAAGTGCTGCAAATACCGGAGGCCACACCGGAATGCCATCGGTGGGGTAGATGCATGCCCAAAGGGGTGTGATGCCACTCCTTGTATTGATAATGTAGAAAGTGATGCCTTGAGGCTATCGGTGAGGTGGACTATCGAGGATTTGTAGCCTCCTTCCACCAGTGTTTCCATCATTGTGGGATAGGGCGCCGGGAAACCATCGGTGAGGTGGATCACTAGAGGACAAGTCATTGCCCCCAGTGTTGTTGGAGAAGATGCTGGGAGATCATCAACGAGCTTGATGAGTGGGGTTGAGCCGTTGCCCCTAGTGTTCTTGGAGAAGAAGTCGGGAGGTCGTCGACGATGTTGATCATTAGGGGGTGAGCCATTGACCCTAGTGTTGAAGAAGACATCAGGAGGTCGTTGCCAAGGTCGATCACTAGAGGGTGAGCCATTGCCTCCAGTGTGGTTGGATAAGATGCCAGGAGTTCATCGGTGAGGTTGATGACTAGGGGTGAGCCGTTGCCCCCAGTGTTGTTGCAGAAGATGCCGGGAGTTCATCGGTGAGATCAATCACATGAGGTTGAGCCATTGCCTCCAGTGTTGTTGGAGAAGATGCCGGGAGTCCATTGGCAAGGTTGATGACTAGGGGGCAAACTGTTCCCACCAGTGTTGTTGGAGAAGACAACGGGAGGTTGTTGGCGTGATTAATGACTAGGGGGGCGTTGCCCCTAGTGTTGTTGGGAGAGGACACTAGGTAGTCGTCGGCGTGATTGATGACTTGGGGGGAGCCGTTGCCCCAGTGTTGTTGGAGTGGACACCGGGAGGTCATCGGCAAGGTTGATGACTAGGGGGTGAGCCGTTGCCCCTAGTCCTACACACCCTCCTCTTCCTACGTGCCCTCCCCTGTCCTCCTAGGCGCCTTCTCTAGCCGCTGCAGTGGGGACTAGGATGGCGTCGTGCAAGGGGCCCTAGCCCCTGTGCCGCGTGGATGCCATCTTCCCGTGCTCGTGGTCCTACTTGTTCTCCCCGAGTGGCTCTCCTCAGTGCCGGACACTCACAAGTTTGAAGGTATAAAGTTTATCGTGCTCGATTTGCGTTTTTACTCCGTTCCAGTTAAATCCCCTTGGTATAAAGGTCACATTGTGTCTGTCTAGTATGGATCTACAAGGGTGTGTAGATCACATGGCACAATCCCAAGTTTCATGTGATTGTGTGTGAACACTCCCCATTGGTGCCACTAGTGGGGAGCAGTGTTTCGTATTTTATCTATCATCCTTTTTGTGGGTGATAGATATCCCCTAGAGCCTCATATCATGGATTCCATACATGGGCCACTGGTGGGCCGAGATTGACAGTGTACCAAACCGCAAGGGTAGGATAGCCGATCTACGCCCAACAGCGGTGTTATGACTTGCACACCAAGATGAAACCCAGAAGATCAGCCGGAAGGCAGTGTAACTGTGCCCTACATAAGGCGGGTTAGGGACCCCTTCATCGCAAGTTACATCTATGCACACAAACCATTGTAACATCAAGAACATTAGGCAATACATCTCGCAACACACAGGACTTAGGGTATTACGCTTTTCGGCGACCCGGACCTATATAAACCCTCGTGTTCATCTCGCTTTGGGCGAACCATCGAGCTACGTGTCGATCCAGCCCCTATAAGAAAAGAACCACGTGAGGCATCCCATGGTGTACTGCCGGTACCAAACACCGACACAACATGTTCTACTAAAAAATGTTGACGCTGCTTAAGTAACAATATTTTACATCATTTTATATAGTTTTTCACTGATTTAATGCGTCAACTATATCTTTCACTAACGATTTATCACCTATTATTATGGATTTTGCCATATTTTCTTGGAGAAATTCTATTTCTATTTATTACAGGTTTTAGGCCTATTTTTCGCGAAATTCATCATAATCTACCTCGGGTGAGAAAAGACCTTCAAGACGGTGTTTTCATGGAGCTGGTGATCAAAGAGAGGCTTGGGTGACTCACGCCTTCCTCTGTGTTAGTCAAGGCTTTCAAAGATCAGTAACTTCGTGAAAGATATCAAGAGCTACCAGAATATAGAAGAATATTCGAGGAAAGCACTTCAAATAAAGTCAAGAATAGAAGACTTCATCAACTCTCGGATAATATCGAAAATTAGAGAATCCCAAGAGTCCAAGAACCCTCGTACAAGTATTTCTTAGGCGGCAAGTCAAGTCTCCGCGAAAGATGGAAACGCACGGCCGAAGGAGAGTCCCGGGTCGGCCGAGCCTAGGCCCTGTGGTCGGCCGACCACCCTTCCTTAAGTCGGTTTCCGATTCCTTTTTCACCACGTCTTCTCCAAGGTATAAATAGCTAGTATAGGCCCCGAGACGAGGTATCCAATTCATTATCAAGGCGTGAAGACGGCAACAAGAGGGACCACAACTAGAGGAGAGTAGAGGGTCGAGTTTCTAGTCCAGGATTAGAGTTTTTTTAGTTCCCAGGAGTAATTAGAGACCCTACGCGCTCTTCTAATTACTTTGTTCTAGAGGTCTAATTGTATCATCAAGAGAAGGTATGATCATGGCTGTAATCTTGATACAATTACTTAATGAAGCATTGTTCTTGTCTATTTATCAAGTTTTTGTTCTAATTATGCATGTTCTAGTTCTAATTAGATTTAGATCTAGATACCTGTTGATTAGATCATGTTATTAAGGGTGTTATTCATCTAGCGATCTTGATCTTTGATCTAGTTTACTAGTAGTATAGTTGAAGTTGCTAGTTCTTGTAATCATGGTGATTAAAGGTTCTAGTTTGCTCTAATTATGTTATTAGACCATAATAGGTAGGGAGATGCGCGTTGTTTGTTTACGTGCCTGTTGAAAGCTTTTCGTCGATTACGTGGTTACTAGTGACAGTGGAGCCAGGGAAAGGTTAAGCCGATATAGGGGATTAGATTATATGATCTTGATTTAATTATGCTATTATGAATATGCTTGAGCTTGCTTGTTTACCTTGAGCTACTAGTTATCTCGCTGCTTTAATCTAGTTGTGATGCCCGTTATCGTATATGCTTTGGATCCGATTAGAGCTTGATTAGAGTCTAGTTAATACCCTTTGATTAGTCCTCTAATTATGATCTAATTGTTTATCATATTTATGTACTTAGTTAATCTTTATTCTAGTTTAGATTAGGATTAAGGATTGGTTTAGAGTTATATTAGAAACCCTTTTACACCCTTAAGGTTTTCCAAAAACTTAAGTTAATTAGTTCTCGTTAGTTCGTTCCTTGGATTGATAAAACATATGATACTCATCCTGGGGAAAAGCTACACACGATATTGTCGCTTGCAGTATAAGGTTTGCCGTGCTTAAGTGACGTCAACAAAAAACCAGTCCCAAACCTAGTGCTATATCTTTTTCTTAGGTCTTGTTCATCATGCCTCGCCATGGTGCCAATGATTCCAGTGAGAGTGGTGAAGAGCCTCAAGGAGAACTACTACCTAAGTCACCACCTCGTCGCAATCCATCACGCAAGCCCGTCTCCAAAGGCAAAGTATTAGCTCAGTCTTCTTCTCAAGTATAGAGGAAAAAGGTCACTACCAAGAAGAAGTCCGCGTCGGCATATGACAGTGAAACTGATATTGAATCTCCTTCTTCTGATGCTGACCTCATATCCAATCTTGTATTGATCGACTGACCCTGTGTGCAAAGATCACAACATCTAGTTCCTTGGTACCCAACCTAAAGGGAAGCTTGAAAGGATGAGGGATGAAAGGTTTTGCATAGGGGTGTAATCGGATCGGATACGGATGGATATTACCGATACCGTATTTGTTTTCATATTTTTCCTTCGAATTCGGATAGGATACGGATATTAGTAGTTGGTGTCAGATAAGACTTAGATGGACATCGACATCATATATATCCAACTTTCATTATTCGGATATGGATATAAATCGAATACGAATCACTAAATTTTTGGACTCGGATACGGCCAGATCTCAACCCTTCTAAACGGACCCGGACTCAAATACAGACGGATAATATCTGCACCGTTTACACCCGTATTCTCACAATCCTCTACTTCGTAAGAAGGAAATCTTCATCAATGATCCTCGCTTGCACACTCGTTTGCACGTGGAGTTCTATCAGAATGTGCAGGGAAGAAATCAGAAGGTGATTGGACAAAAGTATATTGATTGGGAAGGTTGCCACAAGATGAATTATCCTCATCTCGACCAAGCTCTTTATGCTTTGGAGCACCATGGCCTGCGGCATATTATGATGTTCAAGTGTAACTGGAATGAGGAAGTCATTGCATAGTTCTATTCCACTCTCTAGATCACCAAAGCTGATAAGGAAGCTGGCACTCCTCCTTATTTGAACTTTCTTCTCAAGGCATTCCCTATCGATGCAGTTATGACAAGTTTGCCAAGATTCTTGGATTTTGACAAGCATGATCTCAGAAAGAAATACCTACATGATTTTGAATTCCCAACTCAAAACTTTGTGAGTGCCATGCACTACAATACAAAAGATCATCTTTGGGAACTTGCATATATGATGACTTTCTATCGCTACCTCACCCTCTTTTTTAGGTAAACTCTTCTTCCAAAGGGAGGTAATGACCAGCGTGTGCTTTATTACAATCAAGACATTGTCCTGTACTTCCATCCCAAGTCCAAGTACACTTTCAGCTGCTTTGATCTTATTTGGAGAGAGATTATCAATATCTCTTGGGTTCACTCTTCTCCCTCACTCTCCACTCTCTTGAGCTCAAATCCTCCATTGTTTGTGAGTGTGAGTTGGTGAGATATTAAGAGAGCATTGAAGACTCCGTGTTAATCCTCCTATCTCTCTCTTGTTCTTTGTGAGCTTTGGTGAATCATGGAGCAATCTTGGTGCGTGGACTTGTTACTCTTGGAGTTTAGTGCTCCTAGACAGCTAGACGTCGCCCATTGAAGCATCTATCTCATGTGGATTGCTCTGGGAAGTTTGTAATCTCCTCTCTTTGAGCATCATACTAAGTACCTCTCCACCGGTCTTGGTGATTAGGGAGAAGAGAATAAGGTCGTGAGCCTAAGCCCTTTGTGGGTTCCTCAACAACAAGGACGTAGGGATGCATTTGTGGTGTGCCCGAACCTCAGGATAAATCCTTTTCTCGTGTGCTCTCTTGTGGCACATTGTGTTCTTTGAGTTTATATTGTTCTTGAGCATACTTATCTTGTTTTGGCAAAGTTTGGTGTGAATCTCTCTTGTGTAGGTATCAAGCCAAGCCCTTCTTAGATCTCCAAAAACAAGTCTCCAGGAACCTCTAGAAAGTTTCCGTATCAAATTTACTTGAGTAGAGATCATTTCAGATTGTCTCTTCCTCATCGGTGACACCGATGCGCGTAGGATCCACCGGTTCGACCAGTGTAACCGGTCCGCACCAGTACAACTGATGGGCTACTGATTTTGGTTCAAGTTTGTGTAAGTTTTTAGGATTGCCTATTTACCCTTCCTCCCTCTAGGAAACTTTCAATCACAAAATTTTTGGGAGTTACATATAATATAGCACATAGGGATATAATATTGTCACTAATAATATAAGCCATGCATACAATAGTTACAAAAGTGGTTTGTCAAAGCTAATGCTCGACATAGCTGCTACCCACTGTTTATGCAATGTTCCATTATTGTGCACACACCGCCAACATGTATCATACTGGCATGTAATGGCCCAATAAGCCAACGGGAGGAGGAGAAGAGGCAGGAGCGAGTAGTACGGTACCCGAACACTAGGCTTGAAATGCATGCAGGTAGCGAATTTTAGAACCACCGAATCAAATGCTTAACCACACGAATCCCCCATTACCTTATGGTATATATCACATCCACTATTTATAGAAATGCTGTCCATCTATAAAAAGGTGTGCAACTTAGTATAATCCTAGACCAACATCGTCTTGTTGAGTTACGATTGTCTCCCAACCAATCAATTGTTAGAAAAAAATTGTTTGCCATGGCCAAGATCCTCCTACTTGTATCCTTGTTGTTGTATATCACCATTGCAGAAGCTGCTCCAATACCAGCAGAATGGAGTGCCACCGCTAGCAAGTCCATCAACGCTATGAAATTGAAGCTCGCTAAGGCTCTCGATGAAGTCGTCCTTGCTGCCCCACCACCCAAAAGGTCAGAAGTCAAAAAGGCCACGACAGGGCACATGAAAACCATTGACACCCTTCTCGCTAAGGCCCGTGCCACAGGAGATGAGAAGAAAGCTATTAGAATTGCTAGTTCCTATGAGGAAGCTGCTGACCTTGTCATTGCTGCCCCGCCAGCTCAGAAGTTTGACGCAATGGAAAGCACCTTCTCTATGGCAGCTACGCCAGATCCAACAAAATGCCCCACCGTTGACAAGGCCTTTTGTGAGACACACTCCAAAATCAAGAAGGCCCAAGAAGAAGTCATAGCTGCTGCCCCACCAGCCAAAGCGAAAGAAATTAAAGATGCGGTAATAGCTCAAGGATTTGCTATGGGCCAAGCTATCAGCAAGGCCTATACAACAGGAGATGAGAAAAAAATTGCATTAGTTCTTGGTGACTACAACAATGCTGCCGATGCGGTCATTGGATCTCCCCCTGCTGAAAAATATGAAGCAATGGAAGGGGCCTTCACTGCTGCTGCCCGTGCCAGCAAGGCATAGTACGACCCACTCTACTTGATTAAAAGTTCATTTCCCTTCAGTTTAAATTCTTTTTTCACTATCCTCGCTCATTCTTGTAATAGTAAAGCTGCCTTCGAATATGCCAAACTAGCCCCGGGCTGCATGTATTAGCATGCAATCCGGCACTGTAATGCCTGTAACTTGATTGTAATCTCTATCTCTGTTTTTAATTCATGTTCTTGCTGATTGTAATCTCTGAATTTGTATCTAAATTTATTTTCCATATTTTTATTATGGCATATAATAAAAAAACTCCTTAAATTTATATCTAAATTTCTTATATTTTCTATTATATGATAGATAATCTACAATAACCCTTGAAATTTGTATCTAAATTGGCCACTTATTGCATTGTTATATATGAATTAGAAACAGATGAACCAGCATCTAAAATTGCCAACATATACTCCTTTTGTCTCAAAATAACAATTGTTTTAGCAAAATTTCTGAAAATCTGTTAGTGTTGGTAGACAAAGTGTCTTTGGTTAATAGATCCATCTTTCTCTTATGTGGCATTTGCATGCATGCATGGCTTAAATTTTCTTCTTAGAAAATAAATGGCTACAACATCAATTATTATGGTTAAATTTTGAATCTTAAAAGTTATTATGTGATGAAGGAACTGCTATTTAAGTAATAAACCACATATGTTTTAAATTACTAATTTCTATCATTATTAAATTCATCCACTATTTTTTAACATGCATGTATCCTAACACGGGTTTTGGAGCCTCCACGTTAATATTCACCGGACATGCTATTAAAAAACATAAAGTCAAGAAATTCTCACAAAAATCTGAAAAATCCGGTTGTCCATCATGTAGATCTAATAATAATAGCCATTAGACATGCTTTTAAAAAAGATAAATTCAAGAAATTCTCACAAAAATCAGAAAAATCCGGTTGTCCATCATGTAGCTCTAATAATAATAGCCATTAGAAGTTTCTAAACAATTACCCACCATGCCATTATGGAAGATGAGATAAAATAACCCCTTAAATTTACATAAAAATTAAGCATCATGCCATTATAAAACATGAAATAAAATACCCTCCTAAATTTATATAAAAATAACCCATCGTGCCATTATGAATACGAATTAAGATATCTCCTAAATTAACAAATAACTTACCCTCCATGCCATTATGAAAGATGAAATAAATTACCCTCCAAATTTATGGATAAATTACTCACCATGCCATTTTAAAAAATGAATAAAATGCATATAAATTACCCTATATGCCATCATCAAAGATAAATTAGAATTATTTCTATATTTGCATATAAATAATCCAAAATACCATTATAAATGATGAATTAAAATAATTACATCTAACATTACTAAGAATTTGTAGGATCAACTTTAGCGACTAGAGGGGGGTGAATGGTCGGAACCAAAAATCACGCCCAAAAACATACCCCTCTAAAACGGCATTGAGTGTCGGCCACTGGGAGGCTACACACCCAACAAAGCACAGCAAACACTCACACAAAAGGTCCCCTTGAAAAAGCCCACAAGAAAGGACACAAGAGGCACCAAAATCCGCAGACGCAGCACACGTCGAACGGTCCGGCGTGGGACATCGGACGGTCCGGCATGACCAGCCGGACGGCCCGGTGTTAAGCCAGCCACGAGGTGAAAGGCACAGCACGGCGCCTGGTCGTAAACGTCGGACAGTCCGACGTCGAGCACCAGACGGTCCGACGAACGTCGGACAACAGGGCCTGAGCACGGCCAAACAAGCGCTCACGCAAACGCAAGCGTCAGACGGTCTGGTGTGTGATGCCGGATGGTCTGGCGTGCGTCGGATGGTCCAGCGTATTACGCCGGACAGTCCGGCGTGTACGAAAACGCGAGGCCAAGCCCGAGACAACCTTCTGGGAAAACCAAATCCAACCAAACTTCACCAAATGAACCCCAATCTTCCCCAAACCTTGAAGACACCGAATAGAGTTTGTTAGTAGGCTATCCCAAAAGAAATCCCCGAAAAGGAATCACCAAATCTCACGAATTTCTACCGGACCAAGGCGATGAAGGTTGGAAGCTCAAGAACACTAAGAACACCAAAACTTCCCGATTCAATCTGCTGCAAGTCTTCGAGTGAAATCTGAGGATTCTAATGAAGACTTGAACGCAGTACAGAGAGAATCAAAAGCCCCAACCCTTGGAAAACACAAACACCGCAAAAGCCAAGGATTGGAAAGCCAAAACCAACACAAAGAAGGGGGGTGGAGAGGAATCAACTCATGGACGAAATTAGCACAAGGAAAAGCTTTTATTTCATCCAACTAGAGTTATTACAGAGTCTCGATCATAGCCTACCGCCCTTCATCCTTCTCACTAGATGGTTCTAGACTAAGTGGGGATTAATTAGCCTCCTAATCTAGTCTCTCTTCACAATAAGCACTTGGCTGCTCACAAAGCTCTCTCCAAGTGACCAAGTGGGTGATGGTTAGCCCCAATGGGCTGCCCACCTTGGTATTGAAGGCCATGGGAATAATGACCTGAGACGACGCTTACCCCTACACTTAACTAGACGACTCAATGCCCGTAGGGGCAAAATTGGAAAAGATACATAGGAGATTTCATCCGACGATCCTCGTGGCTTTGGAGTGTTGCTTAGCTTCTACGCAAGCGTGCGATGTACAACACGCGTCCGACGGCGACTTTTAGGGTTTCTACCTTATCCGAGCCTCTGCCAACCCAAATAAGGCAGAGATGGTTATGAGGCCCAAACCATCGAAACCAGCATGCACAACAGGAAAATAGACTACTTCCGTCGGCTGAATTAACTCCCGTCGGCTTTTAGGGTTGCCGACGGGCGACAGCCATCGGCCAGGCTCCCAGCCCACGGGAGTTAACTTAACTCCAGTCGGCTTGGTGTCTGGCCGACGGGAGTTAGCCCGGGCCCGTGACTTAGTCCAACCGGTTAGGCCGGCCCTCTCTCTCTTTGCTTCACTCTCTCCCTCGCTCACCTCGTGCGCCGCCGCCGCCACACACTGCACCGCGCGCGCGCCGTAGGTACTGCACCATACCGCGACACCGATGCCCCCCGCTCTGGCTCCCCTGGCCCTATCCGGCCGCCCCTCCCCTCCCCCTCCCCGCTTCAGCTCCTCCGTCCGGCGGCCCTGCTCCAACTCCTCCGACGCATCCGCGCCCTTCCCTGGCCTCGTCGCCTCTCGGGTCGGCGCCCCTGCCCCAACACCTCCCCTACCGGCGCCGCTCCCCGGTGCGTCACCACCAGCCTACTTGGCCGGCGCCCCTCCGCCGGCCGCCGACAGCAAGGCCCAAGCCCCTGCACATCCCCGGCCGGCCGTCGGCTGCCGCGCCGGCCCCTGCCCCCGGCCATCGCTCCGGCTCCCGCTCCACCTAGGGTTCTACTTCGACTCGAAATCACCAAGTGAGTTAGAGACCGTGGCGTCACAATTTTTGTATGAAATCTTGTTTAATCTCGTCGGTTGTTGCATGGATTCCGCCGACAGGAGTTAATTTAATGTGATTAGAGTTTGTTTTATATTATTGATAATGATTAGTGTAAATACACTATATGATGATGGATACTGTTAGTTAATTTTAACATGGTTAGAGTTAGTTTTGTTTGGTTGAGGATTGATTGGTAGCTATAAATATATGGCATGCATGATTGGGGGTAGTTTTATATTGTGAAGTCTAATGCTAGTTACTTGAAACGTTGATTAAAGTTAGTATTGTGTAGTTAGCTAGCAGTAGCACGATTACATGTTGTTTACATATTTTATTACTATTGTTGTTGCTCTAACATGTAAAATATCAATAATACTCCTGTTTCATTTATGTTTCCTTTAATCATACATTGCATGCAGTTAGGGTTTCAAAACCTATGCGTCACCCGTTTCGGACCGGGTGAGATGTGCCGGTCTGGAATTGTCCCTTTTTAGGACAGCCTCGGGGTGGCCGATAGAGTGTGGTGTTTATGATGGCCCTGGAGTGCTCAGGCAAAATTTCAGGGGCATAACCTTGTTGATCTCCACTGCACCAAATCGGGCATGCAGATGGAGAGCAGCGGGGTTATGCTGCCGAAATTTTGCCTGAGCGCTTTAGGCTCGTCATAATAAACACACACTCTATCGGGCGCCCTTGGGTGGGTTTAGGACATATCAATTACACATAGATGTAGGGCCGTGATGTGTAGAGATGGACGGTTCTTATGAAATGTGTTGCATCGAACAATATGTAGCCGCAAGCATGGGTGACGACTATGGGTGGATGTACGTTGGTTAGAAGAAGGGCAGGTCTCACACAAAGGAATGGTTTGAGAAGACTCAGCAGTTTGTGGACCATGCTTAATAAAAGCCACCACACGGCGTGATTAAATGCCCATGCAACAAATGCCAGAACATGGTGGCCTATGAAAAGAACCAAGTCACGCTACACTATGCAAGAATGGGTTCGTGCCAGGATATGAGGAATGGCATTTCCACGGCGAGTCACACAGTAGAGTATCAATACAGATGGAAGTGGATGATGGTGAAGACGTTGATAGGTTGGATCAGATGCTTGATGATCTGCAACCAGAGTTTAACCTAGATCGTGAAGATCCGCCTACAAAAGAGGTTCAGGAATTATTTGAACTCCTCCAAGCCTTAGAATATCCTCTGCATGGACAGACAACAGTTACAGTCCTCCAGTTTGTGACCCATCTAATGGGCATCAAGTCGAAGTTTGCTTTCTCAGGCAATTGTGGACCTGATTTGTGATGTTCTTCTTGCCGATCACAAGGTGCCTAAAGACATGTACCGGTCAAAGAAATTGCTAAAGGCTCTAGGAATGCCGTATGAGAGGATCGATGTGTGCCCGGACAACTGCATGCTATTTTGGAAGGATCGTGAGAAAGAAGAGAAATACTTCCAGGGGGTGATAGATATGTCCTTGCTCATCAGGTGGAGCAGGTGTATTACTCGACATATCCATGCCCTAAGCTGAGTGCGTCGTCGGTTGTGTACAAAACCAACCCCCATGAGTGGCTTCTTCAGCATATTGATGAGATGTTCCAAGAAGAAGAGTTGTCATCCTCTTTTGATATAGACCCTGCTCCTGCATTAGATTCTCTACATGGAGACCCTAATGACATTACATTGCCACAGAAAAGGAAACGAGACCCAAAACAAATGTGGTGATCGTCGATTAGAAGAAAACAAATTGATCCTGATAATGGTGATAACTAACAAGTTAAGTACCATTGTTATTAACTATGGTGTTTTTGTGAATTTTTATGCTGATTTGTTATACTTTATTTGTTATCATTATTTTGTTTTAATATAATTGGTCACTAATGTATTTACATTTATACAGGATGCCTAGGAAGATGAAGCAGGTTGTGAAGGGGTTCCAGGGGCTCAAGGAGACACTTTTCCGTGGCAGTGCTTCGAGCAGCCGCAGGAAGGAGCAGCCTTGGAGGAGCGCACACCCTGAGGTACAGGGGCATCCCCTTGTGCTTCAGAGAGACGAGGTATATAACACTTGTGTTTCAGAGCGACTCATGTATATTGATTCCTTCAATGTGTGTAACACTTGATTGCGTTGTTTGCAGGATGAGACCGAGTCAGATTCTGACGATGGGGAGCAGGTGCACGAGGGGGTGGGGAGCAGTTGCAGGAGGGGGATGAGGAGCAGGTGCAGGTGGACGATGGGCAGGAGGAACAGGCGGCGAATGAGGAGTATGTTCCTTCAGTGGAGGAGGAGCAGTTGGGCCATGTGGAGGCTTCCGGAGGCTCTGCAGCTCCACGCCCTAAACGTTGGTTTAGGAAGAGCCACTGCGTAAAACCTTCATGTGTCCCCAGTACGCCAAATCAGAGGCGTTTGATCTCCCCCGTCGGAGATAGGTGAGTGTTCTATCTTTTGCTTAGAATATGTTCTAAACATATAAGATATGCATGCTTGATGCTTGTCTTATTTTGTAGGGAGTGGTACGACCACTCATTCACCGCCCAAGGGCGCAAGACATAGGTGAACCAAGTGTTGGGTGCCCTTGTCAGGCTTCACTGCCCTGGTCTGGTGCAGACGTCAGACGATCCGGCTGCTGAACCGGTTCTCATCTCAAGTTGGGAAGAGTACAAGTTGAAGAAAGACATCAACCATGGTGATGCCTAGGGACTTGTTCGCCATGACTTCATGGTAAAGAGTTGATGTCCATTTCTAATTCTGCATGACTTATGTGTAGAAAACATAATTTTGTTAAATAACATGTGCATTTATCTTGTAGTTACGGTTTCGATTCCCCGACGATGTTGACCATAACCATGTCGAATTGGTTTTCAACATGAGTGCATATCGGTTGGTGAAGGATTCCCTGTACATGGCTAGGATTTCGGCAACCTGTCAATATTTCCAACATGTTGAAGGGATTACAATGATCAAGGATGATGGGGCCTCGATATAATACCTCACCGCGGATAAGTACTCCCAGGTTTGTTCTCATTGGATTGTCTATGGATTTGTTAGAGTATGAGTCGGTATTGATACACGCATATTTGTGCAGGTGATGGTCCCGTGGATGTCTCACATCCTGGACGCCTACATGGCTTGGTGTCAGCATTGGGCTTCGGAAGGATTCCACGAGACATCGATTAAGCACAGGGAGTGTCGAGGAACAAACCCGAACCACACATTCGGTGGTGACAACTTCACGAGGAAGGCTCAATGTCTCGTAAGGTTTAGTTAGTGAGACTTATAACATATATGTTCATATATGGTACTAACTCTGCTATATATACAGAGTGTTCAATTAGGTCATGAGCCGACTGTTGTCGAGGTGTATGAGGCTAGGCATAAGGGAAAGGACCCTACTATCCCGGACGTACTGTGCAGACAGACAACTTCCGAACGGCTGGTGAGCTATTGTCCTTCGTATTAGCTTAATGATCGCAACATATGATCAAACTAAGTTTAACAAATTGGTACAGGGGGCATATAGGGACGAGATGATTCGGCGTCATGGACCGGACTGCGACTGGAGGCACATGCCGATTGACGCTCAAGCCGTGCATGCTAGCAGTGGAGGGAAGGCACATGGACGGTGAGATGCTATATTACAAACAAATTATCTAGTCACATGAGCATATGCCTTAAGCCTTCTATGATAACACTTGAAGGTTCTCTCTCTTTGATGGAATGATGAACACACGGGAGGTCAGAGCATCTCAGAGGTTGGCCTCTTTGTCCCAGAGCTGCGGTGGTAGCTCTCGTTGACCCACCAAGCAAGTGCTTGAGATCGCTAGGCTCCGTGAGGAGAACCGTCTGCGTGATGAACAGTTGAAGGCTCAAAGTGAATATTATGCCCAAGTCCAGGAGCAGCAACAGCAGCTGCTTCAAGTCAGTATATTGCATTATTACTCATTATTCGTTGCTTTACACATTCCATGCGCAATACTAACATATTTGGTTAATAGTTACTAGCTCAGCAGCAGGGCATAGCCTGGGTGCCCCCACCGCCTCCTCCGCAATGGACGTTCATCCCTATGGGCCCTCCTCCACCTCTGGTAAGAAATTCTATGTCCATTCTCTAATTACGCAATATAAACAAGCTTTAGAGAATTTAGCTTTAGCTTCAGCAGGAGATTGAGCTTCTAACTTAGATTGAGCTCCTAAATGAGATAAGACATGAATAGTAACTAAACTTGCTATTTTTATCTACTGAATAGGGACATGTGCTTACACCGCCCCAATTTAGCATACCGCCGGCAGATCTACCTGCACCTGGATCTCAGGTTTGTATTATACCTCTACACTAGAGTTCTGGAGTTAATATGTACAAATTTTGATTATTTCGGTTCATGGTGCGTAGGGCGACGATAGCCAGGATGCTGGAAGTGCGATGGCAAGGAGGTTGTGTGGACTCGTTCTTCCACTACGAGGATCCGGCGGGAGGAAGCGGAAGCGGCCATGGCTCCAACCATGCATGCTGCGGGAGGAAGCGGTTTGTGACTAAACTTATGGATTTGTGTATGGAGAGCTTAACTTGTGGACCTCGTATGTAATTCATGTTTTGTGACTTGTGGATTTGAAGACTTAAAATTGTATGGATATGTGAATCTATATTGTGAATGTGCTTGTGAACATATATGAATGTGTATGTGAATGTGCTTGTGAACTTGAATGAAAATATATGGTATATGCTTTGTTTGTGGGTGGTTTAGAGAGAAACAGGGCTGTTTGAGGGGGCAACTTAACTCCCATCGGCTTGACCATAGCCGACGGGAGTTATTCTGTACTATGGTCAAGCCGACGGGAGTTATTGGTTAACTCCCGTCGGCTGCAGCGGCCGATGGGAGTTACTGCGGGCCGGCAGGGCTGACGTGGCAACAGTAACTGCCGCCGGCTTCGCACCTGCCGACGGGAGTTAACGCGGGGGGCCAGGGCTGACGTGGCAAAGATTAACTGCTGTTGGCCGGATTGTGGCCGATGGGGGCCGACGACAGTTATTTAAACCCCGTCGAATAACTGCCTTCGGCCGGGTACCGACAGGAGTTAGCCAAAAACTGGCAGGCGTACCCGGCCAACGGAAGTTAACATGTTTCTTGTTGTGATGCCCATGAGCGTTGTCAGCCCATGAGCCCGTCCATCTCGACGCCTTCCGAAGTAGTCGCCGAAGCTTTCCGCTTTCTCGGGATAGGTGACGGTTTTGCACCGAAACCGCCAAAGCGCCCGTCGCCGTGCACCCGGATTGGACACCACAGCCTCAGTGCTCTTCAGCCCGCTAACCGCCCTCCGTGTACCTGAGTTGAACACCGGCGCCCACTACGGCAGCCCATTCGCCCTCTTCAGGACGGTCCCTCTTCAGGGGACTTCTCCGTCACTCTTCAGTGACGCCTTCACCACTTTTCAGTGGCGACCTCCATTCACCACCCTCTTCAGGGTGGCGAGCCTTGCGTTGACAATCACTCATCTCTCTAGGAGCCATGAGGCCCACCCTCTTCAGGATAGCTCCTCAGAATTTAATTTACATACCTAGAACTCTAACCCGTGCGGAAGCACGGGTTGATGGACTAGTATAACTTAATTGTTGTGGAGTCATCTCCCTCTAGATCCTAGTATTTTCTAGTTACAAGACTTCTGACCAGAGAACTAAGACTCATAGCTCATAGACCCCTTTTTGATAGATTTGGGAGGTACCATAATGAACCGTAGAACCTTTTATGAAGCATATTGCAGGTGATCTAATTGTGAATCCGTGCCCAGACTGGATGTGTGCAGATCAGAAGCTAGCATGTCAAGTCATGCCGCCACTAACAAATATTGACCAGGGAACTAAGACTCATAGGCCATACCTCATAGACCCCTTTTTGATAGGTTTGGGAGGTACCAGGATGAACCGTAAAACCTTTTATGAAGTATATTGCAGGTGATCTAATTGTGAATCCATGCCCGGACTGGATGTGTGCAGATCAGAAGCTAGCCGTGTCAAGTCATGCCACCACTGACAAATATTTTGGGACATGCAGTGGACAGAACCAAAGGGATCAGGGAGTAGTTTGCCTGTCCGTGCGCAGGGGCGCAGGCGGCAGGATGCGACCTTCACTTCCGCCGGCACTGTGCCGCCACCTTCCGCAGCTGCCGGAATGCCACGGTCCGCATTCACCAATTGCGTTCTGTAGTGCAGGAGTCCACCTTCCACAGCCCGCATGGTGCAGGGCAGAGGACGGACTGGCAGTTGGTGAGGGTTGAAGGAAATTTTGTTTTCTCATGCACAAATGTTTATATCTTATATCATACATGTACATAAATATGCATAATTGAATGGTTGACTGCATGTATAAATATGTATATTTAGCTTTTAAATGCATACATGAGTATACTTGGTAAAAATATTTTATGTATAAGCATAAATATGTATCATAATGAAAATAAATAATAATTGTGAAATTTTTTGAATAAGACGAGCAAGTCAAACTTGGTGTCAAAAGATTCAAACGGGCTATAAATTGGGATAGAGAGGGTAATAGATTATGTTTATGTGTCGTAAGTAAATTAGGTGTCCGACGTTTATATGTACCAGTTCATCAACCCGTGCTCTCACACGGGTTAGAGTTTTATTAGCAGATATAGATTCAATCCTTAGTAATATTAGAGGTGATTATTTTAATTCATGTTTCGTAATGACGTTTGAGGGTGAACGTGCAAATTTGGAAATTATTTTAACTTATCTTTTATGATTGTGTATTGGTTAATTTATATGTAGATTTAAGGCTTACTTTAATTCATCTTTTTAATGGCACGGTGAGTATTATCATGTATTATCATTGGGATGCAAGATCCAACACGTCACATATGATTTTTTTTTTCTATAGACGCATCACCATATGATCATTGGGATTCAAGATCCAATACATCCTCTATAGGTCCATGCGTATGTTCTTCAGGCACTCCGTTAGATATGTATATGCGCGTTGGGATTAGATCTAAATGTACAATATTTTTGACTCATTGATTTATTTATAAAGTATGTTAATCAACATTCAAAAAAAACTGTACGTTGAGAGTTGAACTCAAAACCTATCATAATGGCAGAGGTGGGTAATTACTTAGAAAACAAATCTAATGGCTATTAATATCCAATATGTTAATCGATGGTAGGATGTTTCTGTTTATTGTGAGAATTTCTAGGATTTTATCTTTTTTTCTTAGTGCGTCTCGTGAGGATTAATGTGGATGCTTCAAAAGGAGCCTCTAATTAGTAATATTAAGATGTGAAAGTAGGATTATATTATTATGTGGTAGGTATCTCTAATGAAGTGTGCTATATAATAATCATTTCAGACATCTGAACAGCATGTGGTGCGGTACACCATTCACGACCTGGTGCGCACAAGATTGACCTCACAAGATTGACCATGGCTGACGAGCTGATTGTCTATGATGTTACACAGAAGAGAAATGCCCGTACACACAGATATTGTCGCTACTCATTGCTCAGAAAATATGATGGGACAACAAATTTGTCAAATATTTTGCCGTCAAAGATGAGGGTACTTCGTTTATCAGATTGTGGCAAACTGGATATACCTAGTGGTGCATTTTCATTTGCGAATCTGCGTACTTTGGATCTCAGTGAAACCTCTGCTCTATTGCTGGCAGACTCTATTGGCCAACTGAAGCAGCTGAGGTGTCTTATTGCTTAAAGAATGCAAAATAAGAGTCTCCCAGAACGTATCACTGAGCTAGCTAAAACTGCAGTACCTAAACATAAGTGAATCTTCTCAAGTTTCTACACTACCAGAATCAATCTGCAAGCTTGTGTGTCTAGAATGTCTAGGTTTATCAAGATGTTCTCGTATACCAAGATTGCCAGAATCATTTGGGGACTTAAAATGTATGGTGCATCTTGATATGTCCGGTTGTTGTAGGATATGTGTCCTGCCAGGATCGTTTGGTAAGCTTGCGAATTTGCAGCACCTTAAGTTATCTAATTGCTCCAGTCTCCAAGAATTACCTGAATCGTTGTGTGGCATCAAACAGCTCCAACACTTGAAGTTATCATCTTGTAATTGTCTTCAATGGCTACCAGAAGCTATTGGCAACCTTGCTGATTTACAGTATTTAAATATGTCAGAGTGTCAGGAAATCAAGAAACTACCCGAGTCAATGATGAAACTCCACAATTTGTTGCATCTAGATCTTTCAGGGTGCGGGGGCATGGAGATGTGGTTAGTATTAGGGAGGTCTCTGTGGCCTCACCGCAATACAATACCTGGATCTGTCATGGACGATTATTTCTCATGAAGAATCAGTTGTTGATTTTGGAAACCTCACCAATCTCAAGAAGTTGAGATTAGTATGCTGCAAAGTAAATGCCGTTGACTTTATTGGTAACCTTACCAACCTGGAGGGCCTTGACCTATCCGGGAATCCTCTTGTGTGTTTACCAAAAAGCGTTGGTAACCTCAAAAGATTACAGATGTTGAATCTTAGTTATTGTCAAAAACTTCTGTCCCTACCTGACAGTATAGGTACACTTGGGCTAAAGTCTTTACGGATGGAGTGCTGCTCGATCGTCTGAATCGATAGATCAGGCCAGTTCACTGGTGCACTATTCACGAACATTACCAGTCTTCGAGGTTCTTGCTGATGACGTCAGTGGTTGCCGCAAGCTTCATTTGCTGGAGGGTGCCCATCACATCAGTGAGTTACAAATACTTTCTCTTGAAAATGCAAGGTGTCTAGAAGAAGCAAGGAAAGCTAAGTTGGCGGACAAACACAATCTCTCGGAGTTAACATTGGATTGGACTGTCGGTGTGGATCGGCATCTAGAGGACAGCGATTTGTTGGGACAACTAGCTAGTGCCACCAAGAACTCTGGAACACTTGTTTCTAGAAGGCTACAGCAGTACCGGCTTTCCAGGCTGGGTCATGGACGACATTTCTCGTTGCCACACCTAGAAGAGCTGTCTCTCGATCGTTGGCCTAGCATTACAAAAACAGGCTGGGAATTTTGTGGTGGCAAAGGAGCATTCCGTCGGCTCTCAAACTTCAAAATATCATTCATGGAAGGCTTGGAGGAGTGGAGCACAGCATACTATGCTGAAGAAGGTGTGGTGGAGGAGTTACGTACTTGAGGTTGAAACCATGCCCACCAACATTTCGTGAGTGCAGAATAGAGAAGAGCGACCAAGTGCTATCTTCATTTGAGGAGGTACGCAAGATCAATCATCACACCTCCTCCAGCCGTGCCACCAACGGGGGTTCTCGGACTCTTGGGGTTCTGGAATCTTCGATATTCTCCGAGATTTGACGAAATCTTCTAGTTTTGACTTGATTGGAAGTATTCCCTTTGGATAATCTTCTATATTCCCGTAGCTCTTGGAATCTTCATGAAGCTTCTGACCTTTGGGAGCCTTGACTTGACACAGAGGTAGGGGTGAGTCACTCAAGCCTCTTCTTGATCACTTGTCTTCAGGAAAACCCCATCTTGAAGGTCTTAATTACTCGAGGTGGATTATGATGAAAATTGCGAAAAATTGCCCTAAAACTTGTAATAAATAGAAATACAATTTCCCCAAGGCAATATTGCAAAATCCATAATAATCGGTGATAAATCGTAGTAAAAGGCATAGTTGATGCATTAAATCAGTGAAAATCAATATAAAATGATATAAAATATTCGTCTTTAAGCAGCATCAACAAAGAGGAAGTACATAATGTTGTGTATTCTAATACAAGGGCCGGAACAACTGGGCATTGATATAGATGTCTTCCCTTAGCCATTGATGGCTGATATGGTGAAGCTTTGGAATGAGGGTGTGCGAATGTGGGACGAGTATGCTAAGGACCACTTCACATGCAGAGGAATTATAATCGTTACCATCAATGACTACCCTGCATTGTTCTCGATCTCTGGACAGATCAACGGGATGTTTAGTATGGCTGGATAGCATGATGTTTGTGTACCTGGATGGTTCAAGAAAAACTTGTGTATCTGAAGTACCGCCGGTTCCTTGTTGAAAGGCACAAATACCGCAGGAAGGCATTCTACGCCCTCTTTGATGGTAAGGCAGAGTCAGGTTCAATACCAATAAGAAGACACAACAGCAAATATGTTTTTGATATGGTAAGGAAGATTAACGTCAGCTATGGCAAGAAGATCAAGATAACTAAAGCCCCTGTAGAGGGCGTGCCTTTCAAGAAGATGTCAATGTTCTTTAAGTATTTGCCATACTGGAAGGACTTGGAGGTTCCACATGCCGTCGATGCTATGCACATAAAGAAGAACGTGTTCGATAGCACTATCTGTTTGTTGAAGGATGTAAAAGGCAAGACAAAGGATGGCTTGAGGTCACGTTGGGACCTTGTAAACATGGGATTAAGAAGTGACCTCCACCTCATGGAACATGCGAATGGGAAAATTATCCTGCCAGCCGCTAGCTACAACCTGACATTAGGAGAGAAAAGGGAACTTTGCCTATGTCTACGTCGTCTAAAAGTGCCAACCGGGCTGTCATCTAAAATAAAGAAGCTAGTATCCATGAAAGATTTATCGCTAAGCGGATACAACGCTCATGATTGTCACATGATGCTAACGGTATTCCTCGCGGTTGCTATAAGGGTTGCCAAGCCTGCGTTTGTGCGTATGGTAATAACTCGGATGGTCTACTTCTTCAGCAAAATCTCGCAAAAGGAAATTCGTTTAGATGAATTGGATTCACTGAACCAGTTCTGCACAGAGACTATGGCCTAGCTAGAGATGTGTTTTCCTCCATCACTTTTCAACATAATGCCACACCTCATGGTACATATGGTCGACCAGATCTGTGCACTTGGTCCTACCTACTTACATGAAATGTGGGCACACGAGCGTTTCAAGGCGACTCTAAACCGCTGTGTTCTCAATTGTGCTTGTCCTGAGGGTTCATGATAGAGGCCTACTGCACCGAATAGATTGTAGAATGCTATCAGGATTACTTGGTGGACAAGAAAGGTATTGGCGTGATTGCATCTCATCACACGGGAAAGTTAGAAGGGAAAGGAACGAGGGGGAGGAAAACATTTGTTGATAGGGCATACCATAAAGTGGCTAGCGCTCATTTCAGTGTCCTACACCAGTTGGAGATTATGTCTCCGTTCATCGAGCAGCACCTTAATATTGTTCGCGCAGAAAGCAACAGCCGATCAGAGGCTTGGGTCATGAAGGAGCACAAACAACGATTCACCACCTAGCTCATGGACCAAAACATAGAGGAGGGAACAACTGTTGAGGGAGTCACATTGAAACGGCTGGCTTTGGGTCCTTTTGCACAGGTCAGGACATGGCAGGCATACGATATTAATGGGTACACATTCTACACATCTGCCAAGGATAAGAAAAGTGTCTGCCAAAACAGTGGAGTTTGGATAGACGCCATCGATGACACGACGGGAAACAAGGTCATATTTTGGCCTTATAGAGGACATATGGGAGCTTGACTATGGAAGGACCATACAGATTCCTGTGTTTAGGTGCCAATGGGTCAAACACCCACAAGGTGTAGAGGTGGACAACTACGGCCTGACGATTGTTGACCTAGCCAAAGTTGGCTACAAAGATGACCCTTGGGTACTCGCCAAATGAGTTGCACAGGTTGTATATGTCCTCGACCCAAGCCAGAAGAACAAGAAGCACATAGTTGCCTCGGACAAACAGACTATTATCGGGGTTGATGGTGTGAACGATGTGGAGGCCTTCAATGACTATGATGACATGCAGGTCTCCACAGATCTACCAACCAAGATCAAGATTGTAGAAGCAAGCATAAAGGATGTTAAACCATGGTCACGGCTCGATGGAGAGCCAAGATTTGTAACCGCCTAATGCACTACTATTATTTAATTTCACATTGAAACCTTTGCACGTCAAATATTTTGAGTTTGATCAAAATTTGTCTTCTGTTGTTCAAAAACAAGTAAATATTAAAGGAGTAAATATAAAAAAAGGATATAACAAGTAAATATAAGATAATTATGTATAAAAGAAGTAAATAAAAGACAATATAAAACAAGAAATATGAAAAGGAGTAAATATAAAATAAGGGATATAACAAGTAAATATAAGATAATTATGTATAAAAGAAGTAAATAAAAGATTATATAAAACAAGAAAATATGAATAAGTAAATTATAAATTATAAATAAGTTAGCAGCAGCAGTTGACGCTATCCACCGCGGCTGCTAAGTGACTTAGCAGCAGCGGTTGGGAAGTTCACCGCTGCTGCTATAACTGTGGGCGGCCCGCCCCACTCCACTTATCAGCAGCGGTGGACAATTTATCCACCGCTGCTGCTATATGTTAGCAGCAGCGGTGGATTACGTTCACCGATTCTGATAGTGTCCCAGATTTTTTTCAACATCGATTTCAGTTTTTAAACAGTGTTCTTGTGACCCTCCACCGAAAGTTGTTTTGGTTTTTTTGCTCCTCTTGGGCCTATAAATACCCTCCAGTGCCCCCCACCTCTTACCAAGCTACATCAGTAGAAACAATGCCTCACATATTCTTCTCCTCCTTCCTTGCCTTTCTGCTTATTGGGATAGGTTGCATGTAATGCAAACTCCAAGTTGTGGAAAAATCCTAATCTCTCACCGGATGCAACTATTCCGGTGGGAGTTCCAGGTTGTGGAAAAATCCTAATGGATTTATTCCATAACCAGTTGCCTTGCAGCTGCCCTACCCTCCTTTATAGAACTTGCAGGTGGTGTACATCTCAACTAATATGAGTCCTACCCACCGGCGGAGAAAATACTCGCTGAGGTGTACACCACCTGCAAGTTCTACAAAGACGGTTGCAAATCCATCAAGTTAGTGGATAAATTGTGTGTACGTTGACATTTTTTTTATCGTTGTGGAGAAAATGCTTGCTGAGATGTAAGCTGTTAGCTTTTATGTATCATTATTTTAGTTTTTATGTTTTATTATTTCTTGTTGTGTTCAGCTCACATTGAGATGACTATAACATGAGTGCATGGCAAATGTGTTCTTGTTGTTTAAGTTATGATATTGCAAGAATATATAAAGGTAGAGGGGTAAATAGAAGAACTAAATATAAAAGAAATAAACAGAAGTAAAGGAGTAAACAGAAGAATTAAATATAGAAGAAATGTATTCTTGTTGCAAGTTGGAGAAATGTATTATAGAATAAATATAATAAGTATAAGGCACTTAGCAGCAGCGGTTGGAAAAATTCACCGCTGCTGGTAAGTGAGGGTGGCTGGACCCACTCCATTAGCAGCAGCGGTGGACATTTACTACCGCTGCTGCTACGAGACTTAGCAGCAGCGGTTCGAAAGGTGCAACACTGCTGCTAACTGTGGGCGGGCGGCCCCACTCCAGTTAGCAGCAGCGGTTGACCCTATCTACCGCTGTTGCTAACATATATCAACAGTGGTGGATAGAGTCAACCGCTGCTGCTATGTGGAGTGAGCCCCTGCTAAGTAGAGCAGGTGTTCATCTCTCTCATCTCTTCCTTGTAGCGGTCATGCTTTTTATATTTATCTAAGTCCTTAGCGAACCCCTCCTTCCAGTTCAGCTTGGAGGAGATGCCTCGGACACGGCCACAATGCTCCTTTGTACCTAAGGCTACGGCCAGAGAGTCTTTCTCTTTGTCAGGCACGAATTTTCCTGCCTTCTGTGCCTCTGCAAACCTTTTAATGTTTCCCACGACTTCTCTTGTCTTGGGCTTGGCAATACTTTTGGTCCCCGTGGAATCCTTTACTTCCCGGACCTTGACCCAGTTGAAGCAACGCTCGTCCAGGCCCTCATATGGGTCGGGTTCCCCTCTGGCGATCGCGTCCTCCCTCTCTTTCTTCCACTTCTCCACTTGTGCCTAGTACCCACTCGGGCCTAGACGATGGCTGTGTACGTTTTTCTTTGCCAGCTCTTAGTTTAGTGTGCTGAGCTTCTGGTATTCTTCTGTCGTCCTCTGCCGGACACCGGAATATTTTATGAATTTAATTGTATTTTTATGATTTAGTGCAGAAATAAATTAACAATACACAAATAGCCTCAGAAAATCAGGATATTTGGCGGAGGGGCAACATATGTCCATGTAGCGTCCTCAAAAAAGTTTGGACAAGAAACGCCACATGTTGCCGGTGTTTCCTTCAACTCATCGTGTGCGTTACACGCGAAGTCACTTTTGCCATCCCTAGTTCACTTCAATATTTTCAACAAGGTCCATAGTTCACTTCATCCTCTTCATGTGGGGGTTTGAGGTTCGCTTCATATAGCATGTTTATTGAACTAGGTAATTTATTTGCATTTTTTGGTCAACACTACAATATTTTATGAATTTAATTGTATTTTGTTGATTTACTGCAAAAACAAATTAATAATAACCAAATAGCCTCAGGAAATCAAGATATTTGGTGGAGGGATAAAATATGTCCATGTGGCATCCTCAAAAAAGTTTGGACATAAAAATCCAAAAGATGCCGGTGTTTCTTTCATATGGCTTCCACTCGCCACGTGGGTCACTTATGAAGTTAGCCTCATCGTCTAAGTTTCAACGTGATCCATAGTTCACTTTATTCTTTTTATGTGGGGGCTTGAGATTACCTTAGTATAGCATATTTATTGAACTAGATAACTTATTTGCATTTTTTGGTCAACACTACAATATTTTATGAATTTAATTGCATTTTTGATGATTTACTGCAAAAAGAAATTAATAATACACAAATAGCCTCAGAAAATAAATATATTTGGTGAAGGGGTAACATATGTCCATATAGCATCCCCAAAAAAGTTTGGACAAAAAAATCCATATATTGCTGGTGTTTCTTTCATATGGCTTCCACTCATCACGTGGGTCATTTGTGAAGTTAGCCTCATCATCTAAGTTTCAACGTAATACATAGTTCACTTTATCCTTTTCATGTGGGGGCTTGCTATTATCTTAATATAGCATATTTATTAAACTAGAGAATTTATTTGTATTTTTTTGTCAACACTACAATATTTTATGAATTTAATTGCATTTTGATGATTTACTGCAAAAAGAAATTAATAATACACAAATAGCCTCAGAAAATAAATATATTTGGTGATGGGGTAACATATGTCCATATAGCATCTCCAAAAAAGTTTGGATAAGAAAATCCACATATTGCTAGTGTTTCTTTCATATGGCTTCCACTCACGACGTGGGTCACTTGTGAAGTTAGCCTCATCATCTAAGTTTCAACGTAATACATAGTTCACTTTATCCTTTTCATGTGGGGGCTTGCTATTATCTTAATATAGCATATTTATTGAACTAGAGAACTTATTTGCATTTTTTTGTCAACACTACAATATTTTATGAATTTAATTGTATTTTTAATGATTTACTACAAAAAGAAATTAATAATACACAAATAGCCTCGGAAAATAAATATATTTGGTGGAGGGGTAACATATGTCCATATAGCATCCCTAAAAAAGTTTGGACAAGAAACTCCATATGTTGCCGGTGTTTCTTTCATATGGCTTCCACTCATAACGTGGGTCAATTGTTAAGTCGGTAGAATCATCCAAGGTTCAACGTGACCCATAGTTCAATTTATGCTTTTCATGTGGGGGCTTGAGATTACCTTAGTATAGCATATTTATTGAACTAGATAACTTATTTGCAAATTTTAGTCAACAATACAATATTTTTATGAATTTAATTGCACTATTGATGATTTACTGTATAAATAAATTTAGTAATGATAAATGTTGTACAAAATAAACTTTGTACAAATTTTGTATTTCTGGGCGCGGCGTTTTGGTGGGGTTTTATTTTTTCCGATGTGGATGAACGAAAAATGTGTCGCGGCTAAATTTCACTCTGTTATTTCACTATGGCTGGTATAATTTCTCTGTGGGTGCCCGTAACACCGACAAGGTAATTGTAAAAACCGATAGGGAAATGTAATTTCCCTATCGGTATTAATACTAACAAGGAAAATATGTATTTCCCTGTTGGTGTTCTTATTTTTCCGTCGGTGTCGTGAAACTGATAAGGAAAATACTTAATTTCCCTGTCGGTGTTCTGTTTTTTCCCGACGGTATCCTGAAACCGACAAGGAAAATACCTATTTCCCTGTCGGTATTATGTTTTTTCCCGTCGGTTTCCTGAAACCGACAAGGAAAATACCTATCTACCTATCGGTATATATATTTTCCTGTAGGTTAGTGCTTGGACCGACAGGGATAATATATTTTCCCTGTCAGTTTTTGAAAAAAACGTCAAGGAAATTGTTTCACTGGCAGGGAAAAACGGTTTCCAGTAGTGATAGGTCCACCGGCAACCTAAAGGGTCCGGATACTGTGGATACTATGCTTTAGAATATTTGCGAGTCAGGTATAGAATGAACCCTGAAGACGTAAGTGCTCCATGAAACATCTCAATTAATAATGCAATACACAATGTTTCCATATATGTATAAATCACTAATAATGTTTGCTTTATCAATTATTAGATCCCGAAAATCCCTATGTACTGTTGGCCCCTAACTGAAAGGCATCTTATGAACGTCATGGCCGACCTCTGCTGTTTCACAATGCACGAGGTATGCAACCGGCAAGGTCGGTTCTTCGATCCAGAGTCATACCTAACACGCGACGACAAATTCAAATGGCTTATCAACTGGGAGCACCATTCATTTTAATGAACTTGTATTAATTATTTCTGTGCAGCCATCTGTGCATATATTGTATGTTTGTATATATGTGTGTGTATATATATATATATATATATATATATATATGGTGAAGCTGGATGTATATAGGATAACAAATGTGTGTTAACTTTGTCACAGCTTTATTATCACATGTGTTAGAGAAAAAGCAACGAAAATGCATTTCAATTATATATTCGAGGTGTGCTACAATACCGGTGATCCCATTTTGTCGATGTGTTTCGAAAACACTAAATACCTGCATTTCAAATCAAACGGCAAATGCTATCACAAATAGCGGGAACCAAATGCTTTTAAAATGGCGGGAAACATAAACAGAGCAGGACATTCAAACGTTGCGCCGATATTCAAACATTAGCAGAGGCGGTGGAAAATTCATTACACTGCCTCTGCTACGGACTCTGCTAGACCAAATAGCAGAGACGGTGCACAGAGTCCACCGCCTCTGCTAAGTACACAGCAGAGGCGGTTCGAATCACCGCTGCTGCTAGCTTCGGGTTAGTAGCAACACTAGCGCAGCAGCGGATCTTTCCACCGCCTCTGCTGTGGCCTCTGGGACTGCCTCTGTAGTGCGTTTGTGTACTAGTGGCACTCTCGCCCACCACAATGCTGGAGATTATTTTAACTTGTATGTTTTACGTTAGGCTTGCACTGGACCGTCGATCCAGGCTCTCGCACGGGTGTTGGATTCTTTAGAAACAGGTATGCCCACAAATCCAATGCAACATACGCATCTCCGCAACACTTAGTTGTTGAATATGTCTTCTTTTAGTGGGCCAACACTCTGCACAGTACAACAACGCAGGTCTAATAGCCGTCCTATAGAACTTTCCTTTTAGATTTTGTGGTACCCTCTTGTCACATAGAACACCGGATGCTTGACGCCATTTGCATCCATCCCACTTTGATTCTATGGCTAACATCTTCATCGACATCCCATCTTTTTGTAGCATCGATCCCAAGTATCGAAAAGTATCCTTCTTGATCACTACGTAACTTTCCAAAGTCACATCTCCTTCCTCTTGTCTAGCAGTACCGAAGTCACATCTCATATATTCAGTTTTAGTCCTGCTAATTCTAAAACCTTTCGACTCTAGAGTCTGCTGCCACAACTCTAGTTTCCTATTTACTCTTGCTTGGCTTTCATCCACTAGTACTACATCATCAGCAAACAACATGCACCATGGGATATCTCCTTGTATATCCCTTGTGACCTCATCCATCACCAAGGCAAAAAGGTAAGGGCTCAAAGCTGATCCTTGATGTAGTTCAATGTTGATTGGGAGGTCACTTGTGTCACCGTCATTTCTTCGAACACTAGTCACAACCTTGTTGTACATGTCTGTAAGGAAAATGGGCCCCTACCCATTATACCTTAAAGGTTCTGGGGTTTGATGACAACATTAACCAATGGGACTAAGATTGTGTCAAGTTGTATGTGATTAAGTCCTAGGGATGAAGATGATGGCTTGGTGTGCAAAACACCTCAATGAAGGCATCAAAAGGCTATAGAAGAGGTACAAGTGAAGACCAAGCAAAGACCCAAGTCACGGCAAAGAAATACGGCGAGAGGACAAAGTTGCAGAATCAACATGCACACAACGGACGGTCCTCCGAGTAACGGCGGACGGTCTGGCGTCCACGGACCTGTGGCTGCACGGCGTCCGACAACAGCCCGGCGACAAAGTCTACAAAGGACGGACGGTCCGGCGTGCATAGCCGGACGGTTCGTCGCTACACAACGGACTACAGCAGCCGAGAACGCAAAAGAAGGAAGGAGCGGCTAAGTTACACACGATGGACAGGTCCGTCGTATACACGACGGACGGTCCGTCGCTACACAATGGATGACAAGGACCGAGAGATATTCAAGACAGCGGGCAAAGCAACTCGTCCGGCGTGCAACGCCGGACAGTCTGTCGTTCACAATGAACGTCTGACAAGTCCAACGGTCGACTCTAATGGCTAGTTTGGGGGCGGTGCCTAACAAACGACGGACGGGGCGGCGCCTAACAAACGACGGACGGTCCGTCGTTCACTGCAAATGTGCAGTTTCCCCCAACAGCTATATTTCGAGGTGTGGCCTATATATACCCCCATGGCCGGCCTCCATTGTGTGTTTGGACACCCCTGAGCTTACCCAAGTGCTGTTGCACTCATTCCTTGGTTCCAAGCACCCCTAGCTCACTACTACACATTGCCATACTCATTCAAGCTAGGAAAGAACCCCCCTTAGCATTCTAGAGCCTTAGTGCATTAGAGTGTGAGTTGTAACACCCTTACACCCACTGAGAACTGCGTGTCTCAAAGCTTGTTCGTGCTCGAGAGCACGAAGACTTGTAGGTGTGTGGTTTGTAATCTTGCGAGGTCCTCCGCGAGGAGGGGTCGCCACCATACTTGTGAGAGGGAGGGAGGCCCTCGGCGATTTGTCCGAAGCTCTACATTAGTGGAAGCAGACCGGGAAGACGCGGGCCAAGGCTTTGGCTGGCTAGGCGGTTCCCGGACACGAAGTTGATCCTTGATTAAGGATCACCTCGGCCGCATGCAGTGTCCTTGTCCTCGAGAGGACAAGGTTGTCTTGATCTCCATTGGAGGTTCAAGTCACGGGGCCCTCGAGAGGGACTTGTATAATGTGGACTAGTGGGGAGGTTGATTGCCTCCCCGACACCACGGGATAAATCCATGTGTCATCTACTTGGGAGTTTGCTTCTCCAAACCCTCTCTTTACTCTATGCATTTATATTCCGCACTCTCATACTTGCAATTGATTGTATGCTTGTCTAGAGTAGAAATATTCTAGAGTTGCTATTAGGTTGCTTGTATGCTCTTGGTAGAGTAGACACACTTAGCAAAACCGTCATTGCACCATTCATATCATGTTTACGTTTTGCTTAGTGTGACATTGGTGTGAATTTGAGTAGCCCTTAGGTGAGCAAAAATTTAGATAAAGACCTAATTCACCCCCCCCCCCTCCTAGGCGTCCGGTTCACTTTCAATGTCCTTAATGAAGGCCACATACTTTGTTAGGACTTTATGATTTTCCAAAGCCCACCACATAACCTTCCTTGGTATCTTATCATAAGCCTTCTCTAAGTCTATGAAAACCATGTGTAGGTCTTTCTTTAGCTCCCTATGCCGCTCCATAACTTGTCTTAAAAGAAAAATTGCTTCTATGGTTGATCTCCCTGGCATGAACCCAAATTGGTTCATGGTAATACACGTCAATCTTCTCAAACGATGCTCTATAACTCTCTCCCATAGCTTCATCATATGGCTCATTAGCTTAATCCCTCTGTAGTTAGTGCAGCTTTTGATATCTCCCTTGTTCTTGACGAATGGTACTAATATACTTCTCCTCCACTCTTAGGGCATCTTGTTCGATCGCACAATCTGGTTAAAAAGCTTTGTTAGCCAAACAATAGCTATATCTCCTAGGCATCTCCACACCTCAATTGGGATCGCATCAGGGCCCACTGCCTTGCCCCCTTTCATCCTTTTTATGGCTTATCTGACCTCAGACTCTTGAATCCTATGCACAAAGTGTCTATTGCCATCATCAAAGGAGTCGTCCAACTCAATGGATGTGCTCTCACTCTCCCCATTGAACATGTTATCAAAGTACACACGCCACCTTAGTTTGATGTCCTCCTCCTTAACCAAGAGTTGATCCCTCGCATCCTTAATATACTTGACTTAATTGAGGTCGCTTATCTTCCTATCACGAACCCTAGCCTTCTTATAGACGTCCTTCTCTCCTTCCTTTGTACTCAGCCTTTGGTAAAGGTCATCATATGCTCTGCCCTTTGGCTCACTCACTATTCGCTTTGCAAACTTCTTTGCCACCTTGTACCTCTCTGTACTCCTATCATAGAACACGCATTCGTATCGCTCTTTCTTCTCCTTAAGGGCCTTTTGTACATCCTCATTCCACCACCAAGTCTCTTTAGTTGCACCTTTGCTCGCTTTGGTAACACCAAGCGAAGCGCAGCCACCTTCCTAATGCAAGTTGCCATCTTCTCCCACGTGTTGTTTGCATCTTCCCCTTCTTCCTAAGAGCCCTCCGTGATAACCCTTCTCTTAAAGTCTTCCGACGCCGCCTCTTTTAGTTTCCACCACTTTGTTCTCACGGCTTTGACTTGTTTATCCCGTCTGGTACGCAGACGAAAGTGGAAATCAGCCACCATGAGCTTGTGTTGAGACACAACACACTCTCCCGGTATTACCTTACAATCCAAGCATGTCCTCTTATCCTCTCTTCTTGTGAGAATGAAGTCAATCTGACTAGCGTGATGGCCACTACAGAAGGTCACCTTCCTAAAGAAGGTGTTGGCTACCATCAGATTGTAAGCTATAGCAAAGTCTAAGACTTCCTCTCCCTCCTTATTCCTACTACCATACCCAAACCCTCCATGTGCCACCTCGTAACCTGCATTAGACAACCCTACATGGTTATTGAGATCTCCTCCTATGAAAAGCTTCTCACTGGTGGGTACCGCTCTAACCAAGCTATCTAGGTCATCCCAAAACTGCCTCTTTGTACTCTCATCATGGCCTACCTGGGGAGCATACGCACTTATAACATTGAAGACTAAGTCACCAACAACAAGCTTGACTAGGATGATCCTATCCCCTAGCCTCTTGACGTCCACCACTCCATTTTTCAGACTCTTGTCAATCAAGATGCCCACTCCATTTTTGTTTGCAACTGTTCCTGTGTACCAAAGCATGAAGCCTGTGTTCTCCACCTCCTTCGCTTTCTGACCCTTCCATTTCGTCTCCTAGACGCATAGGATATTTACACGTCTCCTAATCGCTGTGTCAACTAACTCTCTTAACTTACCTGTGAGGGACCCTACATTCCAGCTACCTAGATGGATCCTAGTTGGCACGACTAGCTTCCTTACCCCTCGCACCTACCGAGTCAGGTGCGAAGACCCTTGCTCATTTAGCACTACACCCGGGAGACGATGTAGCGCGCCACTGAGGAAGCGACGACCCGACCCTTGCTCACTTAACACCGCGTCCGGATCACGATACGGCACGGCACCAAGGGGGTGACGGCCCCGCCCTTGCTCATTTAACACCATACCCGGGTTGCGATATGGCGCGCCGCTAAGAGGGTTACGCCCCAACGGTTTTCTCTTGGGTTTCATCTCCATAAGAGTAGCTGGGTTCTACATTGGCTCGCCACGCCTAACACAACCCTCCTCCTTTATCCGGGCTTGGGACCGGCATTGTTGAAACAACATCGTTGAAACAACACGGCAGAGGTAAAATAAAGGCTTCAACGGTTTCAAAAAATTAGATTGTGAAGGAAATGATCAGATAGAGCTAATACAGTTTGAACCATCATGGTGGCCAATAAAACCAATAGGGAAACAATTTGATCATCACACCATCTCCTCTCAGAAAAAACAGCACTGCTATATACAGAAAGCAGAACCAGGACCAAAGAAAAAAGCTCACCCAGAATTCAGTATACAAACACGGCACACAAGCAGAAAGATTGAGAGACTGAAGAGTTGCGACTCATCTGCATACATCAACAGCAGTCTTCCCACTCATAAGAGAAGCAGGAAAAGGGAAGAAAGATTTCAAACAAGGTGCACTAGCACGAACTTGAAGGATCGTCCAACTAATTAGTGCACTGACGTAGCTATTCGCAGTAGTTGATAGTTGTGCACTTGTGCTAGCTCCTGATTGTGTGTTGTCCATTCAAATGATAATAAGTATATACTAGAAACACAGCGCGGCTTTGCCAGTACACTGTCAATATTAACAAGACCAAACATATTAATCCCACTTGGCAGCTGTTGGAGCTCCGTTTTTCTTGTTCTGCCTTGTAAATTTTACCTTCGCCCCTCTGGGCATTTCCTACTTTTCAATATAACATGCAGCTCTCCTGCAGGTTCATTAAAAAAACAGATTAATCCCATGTTTTAATGGTTCCATAGCCTATTCTGAGTATATAGTTAGGTGTTGCATACGTAGGATGATCATATTGCAAAAGGACAATGTTGTGTAATAATAAAAAGGTAAATTTGTCACCTGAGTTAAAAACTGATGGCCAGCTTAAGATTTGGGTCAGAAAATTCCGTCTTGTGCATTGTTATTGTTCTGGAGCAACTCGATGTTTCATTAGAGTGTTGTTCCTAGTATGGAAGCATTTTCCTAGATCCAGCATTCAAGTGCACTTGTTGGCCTATCTCGCCCGACCCCTAGCAAGAAAATGTGTCTATCAAAGTGAAGTACCAGAGTGAACCAATCCATTGTAGGGAAACGGGTAGGCTACGCTAGCATCACTACCGCATAAATCCAAGATACTTGCGAGTAGAAGATCATAGATCGTTACCACTAGACGCGCAGCGCAGCGGAAGAAGTCGCGCGTCGATGTAGAGGAAGTAGTCGATCACGTCCCACGAACCGAGCTCCTCGTACTTGATCCCAGCAGCCGATCAGCGCAGCAGTCGCAGCAGCGCCTCCACGGAGTCCACACGTACGGGGATGAAACGCCAGGCGTCGGTGTGCTAGCACCGCACGCACGGCAAGGGCGGCGGCCGAGAGAGAGGGAGGGGCGGCGGCTAGGGAGGTGGCGCGGCTCAGGTCATCGCCCCCCCTAGCCCCTCCCTCATATATATAGGGCGTACTAATGGGCTTCTATCTCATAGGCCCATTAGTAACCCTAATCCCTCTTGGATCAATATCCACTTGGGCCTTTAAACCGTATTGTGATGATGGGCTCTTGGGCATATCACCAACAATCTCCCACTTGCACTAGAGACAATCATACATGCAAGCTTTCCAACATTCCAAACCCCTTAAGTGTGTGACCCGTTAGGTTCATGTGTAGGTGGTCGTGATCGGAAATCATTTCCGAATCACAAGTCAATAGCGGCACCTAGCAGGGCATAGTGACTCACAAATACACATAAAGATCATATCGGCCGAACCATAGATATACTCATACACCGATCCCTTTGCCACACGATACCAGTCAAGCTCAAAGCGAGATGCGTGCCACCTTTGTGATAGCTCGACCATTCTCTCGATCTAATAGTGGATTCTATTCATAACTAACCTTTAGTCATCATGATTAACTCTTTAATCACTTTGGCATGGCCATGCACTTTCAAATCCAACTATCTCGAGGGGCCCAGAGATATCTCTCCCGTTATCTAGGAGGGGCAAATTCCATCTTGATCCGCTCACATCCCATTCCATGTTTCATGACATACCTGTAAGCTGCTTTTGTAACTACCCAGTCACGGAGTAGCGTTTAGCAGCCCCAAGATGCACCACTACACACAGTGAGAAACAATGGCGATCTCAGGTCTAAGGATTCAGTAGGTATAACACTCAAGAACAACTGATGGCACATACAAAATAACAATCCCAACATTGTCTTGGAGTGGGTCAATCCAACACCATGTTCACCAACATGTGTCCACATCATTAATCCGATATCTCCATATCCATGATCCGTGAAACATGATCATCAATTAATGCATGTGCTAGTCTCAACGTCGTTGTTGTCCCACACAACGACATAAACTAGGGATAATTTAGAATCATATCATTTTCAACAAAGAGTTTCACGAACAAGTCACATACTTGATAATCAATGTAAAATAATCATCCATGGAACAAATAACAATTATTTATCATTACATAAACATACTCATGACACAAAATCTCCCACGCACACTAGAATCACTGATGTAAGTATCTAATACCCATAGATCTCATGTGCGCCTCATGCTTTGGTTGTGGGAGAGGCTTCGTCAACGGATCAGCAACGTTTGAATCCGTGTGCACCTTGCAAACCTTCACATCACCTCTCTCAACAAAGTTACGGATGAGGTGATACTTTCGCAGTATATGTCTGGACTTCTTAGTTGTTCTAGGCTCCTTTGCTAGTGCAACGGCACCACTATTATCACAATAGAGGTCCACTGGACTGGACGCACTAGGAACAACACCCAAGTCAGAAACAAACTTTCTGATCCAAACAGCTTCTTTTGCAGCTTCGGAAGCTGCAATATACCTCTGTCGTCGAATCAGCCACCGTATCTTGCTTGGAACTCTTCCAGCTCACTGCCCCACCATTGAGGCAGAAAACAAAACCGGATTGCGATTTGGAGTCATCTTTGTCTGTTTGAAAACTAGCATCGGTGTAACCCTTTACAAGGAGCTCATCTTCGCCTCCAAATATTAGGAACATATCTTTAGTTCTTCTCAAGTACTTAAGGATACTCTTTACAATTGTCCAGTGAGGTTCACCGAAATCTGACTGATACCTGCTCGTAACACTTAGAGCAAAGGAAACATCTGGGCGCGTGCAAAGCATAGCATACATGATCGACCCTATGGCTGAAGCATAAGGAATCGTACTCATCCTCTTTTGCTCATCAGGTGTCGTAGCACACTGACTCTTGCTTAGAGTAATGCCATGTGACATTGGCAAGAAACCTTTCTTGGAATCTTGCATATTGAACCGATTCAATATCTTGTCAATGTACGTGTCTTGGCTCAATCCAATTAGCCTTTTTGATCTATCTCTATAGATCCTAATACCCAGAATATAAGCCGCCTCTCCTAAATCCTTCATCGAAAAAGTCTTTTTCAATGAGGTTTTAACGGCTTCAAGCATTGGAATATTATTTCCGATCAGTAATATGTCATCCACATATAGGACCAGAAACACAAGTGCGCTCCCACTAGCCTTTTTGTAAACACAAGGCTCATCTTCATTCTTGATGAAGCCAAACCCTTTGACTACTTCATCAAAACGAATATTCCAACTCCGAGATGCTTGCTTCAATCCATAGATGGACCTCTGAAGCTTACATATTTTCCCAGCATTTTTAGGATCGACAAAACCTTTAGGCTGTGTCATATACACATCCTCACTTAGATGTCCATTAAGAAAAGCGGTTTTGACATCCATTTGCCATATCTCATAGTCATAATATGCGGCAATTGCTAGGAGAATCCGAACAGACTTTAGCATTGCGACGGGCGAAAAGGTTTCCTCATAGTCAACACCTTGAATTTGTCGGAAACCTTTCGCCACCAATCGTGCCTTATAGATGTGAACATTTCCATCCATGTCTAATTTTTTCTTAAAATCCACTTACAGTCGACAGGTCTTACACTGTCAATCTGATCGACCAAGTTCCAAACTTGATTATCATGCATGGATTTTAACTCGGATTCCATGGCTTCAAGCCATTTGTCGGAGTCGGGTCCCATCATTGCTTCTTTGTAGGTCAAGGGCTCATCATTTTCCATCAATAATACATGGCGCTCCTCCGTAATAAGGAGGTTGAGCTTATCAGTAGCGCGACGTGCCCTTATAGACCTTCGTGGGGCTGGTGCCTCAACTACGGGTTGTGCAACATCTTGCACATCCCGTGGATCTTCAGTGGGTGCTGAAACAGTTTCGGTTGTTTCCTGAATTTCTTCAAGTTGCACCTTGCTCCCACTAAATCCTTTTGAGAGAAACTCCTTTTCTAAGAAAACACCATTGCGAGCGACAAACACTTTGCCTTCCGCCTTATTGTAAAAATAATATCCTTTGGTTTCCCTAGGATACCCCACAAAGAAACATTTGTCTGACTTTGGAGTGAGCTTATCTGACATCAAACGTTTGACATAAGCCTCACATCCCCAAACTTTGAGAAAAGATAATCCGGGACGCTTCCCAGTCCATATCTCATATGGTGTCTTCTCAACAGACTTACTTGGAACCCTATTCAGTGTGAACGCAGCAGTTTCAAGAGCATAACCCCAAAATGACAATGGAAGATCAGCTTGGCTCATCATGGACCTAACCATGTCCAACAAGGTTCGGTTCCTCCGTTCGGATACCCCATTCCATTGAGGCGTTCCGGGCGGAGTTAGCTGCGGAATAATTCCACATTGCTTCAAATGATCACCAAATTCAAGGCTCAAATATTCTCCTCCACGATCAGATCGCAGAAATTTAATTGTCTTGCCTAATTGATTTTGTACTTCATTCTGAAATTCTTTGAACTTTTCAAACGATTCAGACTTGTGCCTCATTAAGTAGATATAGCCATATCTACTAAAGTCATCAGTGAAAGTAATGAAGTACTGAAAACCACCTCTGGCTATTGAGCTCATTGGTCCACATACATCGGTATGTACAAGTCCCAACAAGTCACTCGCCCTCTCACTCTGACCAGTGAAAGGCGCTTTGGTCATCTTTCCAAGCAAACAAGACTCACATGTGTCAAATGATTCAAAATCAAATGAGCTTAACAATCCATCTTTATGGAGTTGTTCAATGCGCTTCTCATTTATATGACCTAAGCGACAATGCCAAATAAAAGTGGGATTCAAATCATTTGGTCTAAGCCTCTTAGTATTAATGTTACAGACAGATTTATCCTCAAGATCAAGAACATATAATCCATTCACCAATGGACAATGAGCATAAAAAATACCATTGCAAAAGATAGAACAACGTTTGTTCTCAATTACAATCTTAAAATCACCAACTTCTTCCAAACATGAAGAAGAAATAATGTTCTTGCTCAAAGCAGGAATGCAATAACAATTATTTAATTCCAAAACTAATCCGGAGGGTAGAGACAAGTGGTAGGTGCCGACCGCCAACACCGCAACCTTTGCGCCATTGCCGACCCGAACGTCCAACTCGCCTCTTGCAAATCTTCTAGTCTCACTTAGACCCTGCAACGATTTGCAAGTGTGAATCATCGATCCAGTATCAAATACCCATGATTCACTAGAAGATAATGCAATATTTATTTCTATAACATTTATACCTGAAGTGGAAGTCTCACTTCCCTTCTTCTTCTTCTTTTCTTCCAAGTACTTCTTGCAGTTCCTAGACCAATGTCCCTTTTCATGACAGTGGAAGCATTCATCTTCAGAAGTAGGGCCAGATTTGGCCTTAGGTGCTGGCTTTAGCTTAGAGCCTGAGGACTCACCACCGGAACTCTTTTCCTTGCCTTTACCTTTGGGATTAGGAGGCGTCCAACGCTTCCTCTTTTTGTTCCCCTTCTGAATCATCATCACATGATTGGGATTCTTCTTAATGCTCTCCTCTGCTGTTTTTAGCATCCCATGCAACTCACTCAATGTTTTATCCAAGCCATTCATCTGAAAGTTCATGATAAAAGGCTCATAGCTCGCCGGGAGCGACTGGAGAATAACATCAGTAGCCAAGTCTTGGTGAAGTTCAGAACCAAGTCTATCCAAAGTCTCAATGTAACCAATCATTTTGATCACATGAGGACTGACTGGGCTACCTTCTGCCAGCTTGCACGCAAACAAGGACTTTGAGATATTGAACCTCTCAGTCCTGGCTTGGTTCTGAAACATCCCATGCAGCCCCTCGATCATGGTATGAGCATCTGCATGCTCATACTGCTTCTGCAGATCAGGGGACATGGTGGCGAGCATCAGACAGCTGACATCAAGTGAGTCATTGCAGTGCTTCTCATAAGCTCTGCGATCAGCAGCAGTTGCATTGTCAGGGAGATCATCAGGATATGGCTGCTCAAGAACATACTCCTTTTTCTCTTGTCTGAGAACAATTCTCAGATTGCGGTACCAATCAATAAAGTTTGTTCCATTCAACTTTTCTTTCTCAAGAACAGAACGCAAATTGAAAGCGGAATTGTTACTGGCAGACATGATCTACAACATTAAAGTAAAGCAAGATTTCAGCACTAAGTTTATGTAAAGACTTTCATTAACTGATTTAACAAAAGACAACCTACTATATCAAAGTCATCTTCCCTCTAATGACATATAGTAGTTCAAGATCCATAATCACTAAAATTCTAGTGAGCTTTAGCATCACGGCTAGAAAAGTAGTGATACAGGTAAGTAACAAATTACTAATCACATCTCTATGCGACTCTTGTTTGTTGGGTGGCATCCAATGCCCCGGCCCCAACCCTATGCCTTAAAGCCCAAAACTGTTTTGATAGCTTTGCTGAGTAAACCAATACTATGCTTGTGAATGTCCGACATCCACCCTATACAAAAGTGATAGCTGAGGGTACTCTACTTTGGTAAACCTACCACACAACGATCAAAATTTATAGGTGCAGCTATTGGTAAAAGGCATCAAAAACTCAACCTTTTCTGAGGGAAGCTATTCTATCATGATTAAAGCATCCACCATATGTAAAAGCATGAAAGAATAGTATGACAGGAAAATAAACATCACAAGCATATAATCATATTATATTGTGAATAGTATGGCCTCTTGCATCACAATGGGCACCATCGCCATGGCTCCAAGGTGACCTCCATTGCCATCCGTCCTGTCTTGTGGTGATCATCATCGCCATCATGATTGAAGCCTCCATGAAAAGATACTAAGCTACTACATCTAATAGCTAGTGAAATAATTACATGAGGATTCAAACATCACAAGTCGACACGCAGGTCGTTATACAATAATGGTGCAACCTCAACCCGGTTGTGTTAACTTGCGACACGCAGGCCGCACAAATCATCACATACATCATCACATGACATTGAGGCCATACCATTCACATCACACCCTGCAAAAACAAGTTAGGCGTACGACGTGTTCTACCAAAGTAGCGCTTGAGAAGCCGCTACAGCGAGAAAGCAACGGAATTACACAGATCGCATCTATGGAATCCCTATGAAAATCTCATCAGAGTGATCGCATCACCTCAAATCCGAGCCATTCATAATGCCTCAATTTTCACTAGGTCAATCACCTTGACCGTGCAAACTTTGCACTTGAGAAGACTGCATCTACACATGACCTTGATCTGTTGGTTCAATCTGCTGACTATGCACACAGTTAGTCCCGATGGTGATTCCAGCCGGTAGGGACATGTCGTATGCATAACAGAGAAAGAACACAAACTAATCTTTTGTCATATGCCGCGCAATCAACTCGCTCCAGTTTTAACCCCTTATGACCAATTGATCTAATCAAACCGTGCAAAAGTAATAGATCCAATCTACTACAACAACATATCACCTATATGCAAAAGATCCAGACCAAAAACTACGCAAGATGGCTCTGGTACCACTGTAGGGAAACGGGTAGGCTACGCTAGCATCACTACCGCATAAACCCAAGATACTTGCGAGTAGAAGATCATAGATCGTTACCACTAGACGCGCAGCGTAGCGGAAGAAGTCGCGCGTCGATGTAGAGGAAGTAGTCGATCACGTCCCACGAACCGAGCTCCTCGTACTTGATCCCAGCAGCCGATCAGCGCAGCAGTCGCAGCAGCAGCAGCGCCTCCACGGAGTCCACACATACGGGGATGAAACGCCAGGCGTCGGTGTGCTAGCTCCGCACGCACGGCAAGGGCGGCGGCCGAGAGAGAGGGAGGGGCGGCGGCTAGGGAGGTGGCGCGGCTCAGGTCATCGCCCCCCCTAGCCCCTCCCTCATATATATAGGGCGTACTAATGGGCTTCTATCTCATAGGCCCATTAGTAACCCTAATCCCTCTTGGATCAATATCCACTTGGGCCTTTAAACCGTATTGTGATGATGGGCTCTTGGGCATATCACCAACATCCATGAAGATATAAAGATTAACTATCACAATGCTAAGATGGCACCAAAATGCTAAGCAACATGCTACATGTATAGAACTATAGATGGCACTCAATCAGGTGGTCTTCTGCTCAGTTGTTTGATATCTTTGGGATCAGCTTGCATGCTCTGAAAGTTACAGTATAGTAGGAAGTATAGATCATAAGGTAAAATAGCAATAAAAATTTTAATTTGTGATACTTAGCCCACTCATTGTTTGCAGGAGTAGGTCACTTGTTTTTGCCAGGATTAACACGCTAGTAGTATGTGTTACTTGGTCAACTTTTCAATCTAGTAACTAAATTTGAGGTTCTGTTTATAGCTTCAATCCTTAAGGCCGCAATACTTTAAAAAAGGGCAAATTGCATATCTGCCCTCGTTTGTACCTACAACTGTATGTTTGCCCCTTCTTTTTAAGGTTTGCATGTTTGCCCCTATTTTCAAGTGTGAATCATCCGTTTGCCCCTGATTTCCAATGGCGTCCACCGAGGCAGCTTCCAGCAAATAAAGAAAAAGGAAATATGGAAAATCTAGATAGGAAATGTCTCTCCTACCCCTGCTCTGTTGGCTCTCTCGTTGGGGGAGGACCGGCGGAGGTGGCAGAAGACTGAGGCGCTGGGGAAAGGCGGAGGGGCGAAGGGAAGTGGGTGGGGCTGCCTGGGCGGCCGGCGTCGCGCGGGGGCCGGGAGGCCGCGCCCGCCCGCCGGCTTGAGGAGGAGCAGGCCGAGGCCCATGGCCGGCGGCGGCGCGGAGGAGCGGGCGGAGCCCGTGGCCACCGGCGGCGCGGAGGAGCGGGCGGAGCCCGTGGCAGCCGGCGAGCCATCTCCTCTCTCCTCCCCTGCACCCTCGTCCCGCGCTGGTGAGCGTCGCCTCTCCGCCTCTTCCCGCCTCGCCGCTGTCTGGGTGAAGACAGGGACGAGACCCATGGGCCGGCCATGGGCCCGGCCCGCTCCTTCTCGTGGAGGGCGGCTAGCAGGATCGGAGGTGGCGCGCCCGTCCCGCCGAGCGCCTGTGGTCTTCCCGCTCGACGCCAGCAGCTTGCTCCGCGACTGCCAGTGCACGCCGCCAGAGGTCCGGAGCTCGACCGCCAGCGCCCCTGCCGAATGCCAGCGCGCCGGCGGTGAAGGACCTAGGTTGGCGGCCGTGCGCGACGCGGAAGCGGTGGCGCAGGTCGCCCGCGAGGGCGGAGAAGGCAGCGACGCCACCGCCGCCGTCATCGCCGCAGCGGCCGGGCCGGTCCCGCGGGGCGATGGCGTCGTTGAGGGGTGCGTGGGTGAGGCTGCGCACTGGGGCCCGCTCCTCCAGCATCCAGTTGTACACCCGCGGCGGCAGCGCTGGGCAGGCCAGCTGCCCCCAGTCCCACGCCGACGAGCGTCGTAGAGCGCCGCCTCATCCTCCGCCGGTGAGCGGATGTCTTTGACTCTTGTTGTGCTGACGAGTGGGTCCCACAAGGGCATATGTCTTTTCAACTGCCATTTAATACCGTCACCGGCTCTTAACAGAATAGGGGCAACTGGAAGCTTCAGATTCAAAAAAAGGGGGGCAAACATGCGAAGTCAAAAAAAGGGGGGCAACATGCAAGTCAGAGGACGAATGAGGGTAGTTTGCAATAGCCCCTTCAAAAAAAAAGGATTGAAAGTGTGCAAACAGTGCTTATAATCCTTATAGGTTTAAACAACCATTCAACTTGTTACTTACCGTCGATTTGATGATGTTCCTGTGTGAAATATGATGTATCGGTAGGAAATTAATATAATCTTTGAGTGTCAAATACCGGTGTATTTTCACTTTATACATTGCAGAAATCAATAATTACTACAATTCATAGTAATTTCACTTGTTATTTTATGGTTTTGTTGTCGTGTTTTTCATTCTATCATAATTGTTTCTAGCAATTGATGGGTATTACGGTTGCTAGAGATAAAGAGGCTAATTTAACACTCAGATTTTATTTTATTGTTTCATGCTTCTATTTGTAGAAGTTTATTTGACACTCAGATTTGGCAGAAACTGCCGAATTTCAGAGTAGGTCGAGCTAACGTCATTGTGGAGTCCGGTGCCACGTTAGCTAATGAGTCTGCCCTATGCCCGTTTGGACCTCGATGAGACCCAAACATAGTTTAGGGACTGGGATAGTCACTTTGAGACTTTAGGGACCGGGATGACATAGCGTGACAAGTTTAGGGACCGGAGATGGATTTTACTCATTGATAAAGGAGGCAGAAGTAGAGAAACTGTGAAGTAGAATTTCCATGCATGTTCGTCTTTGTAACACAGTCGGATATGAAACCTCGTCACCATTAATCAAGTTTCGTTATCACATAATATTAGTAGTCTCTTTTTACCACATTAATCAGCCCCGTACCAAACGTAACATTTGGTCACCAAAGCTGCGGAGAGAAAACCCGGAAAAAAATAAAGAGTTTCAGGCGTGATTATTGTAGGGGTAGCAATATTTTAGTATGCTGTAGTACACTTTTTAGTTGCCCGTTGCTTAGGGGTGTATCCGCGTGGTTCTACATATTTAATAGAAAAAAAAAAAGTGTCCAAGTTGTGTATTGATCCTTGTTGGATCTGCTAGTGGATCAACTATGCGGGAATAGAAGGCTAGGTGGCTGATGTTAATCCAATGGCTATGGTTGATTATGGTTTAAATAGAAGGACAGATGTTTCTGATTATTGTGGGATTTTCTAGATTCTTTTTTTTTCTAAAGCGTCTCGTAAACCAGTGCATCTTTTTAGACCTCTAATTAGTAATAGTAAGATTATTCAAAAACGTACCAGACTACTAGGCTTAAAATTCTAAACTCCCATTGCATATATGTAAAGATGTAGCTAGGTATAGAACCAGAACACGCAACACCAATTGATACATGATCTAGCAATTACGACACGATTTCTGGTACCTCCGCGCCCACCAAACTTCTTGGGCTCGCAGCGCCTGGGGTCGGCGACGAGGAGGGTGCGGTCATAGCGGCCGAAAGATGTCCTTGACCTCCTTCTTGGTGGCCTCGTCGACGTACTTTTGGCTGTGGGTGTCGCCCTTCACCTAGATGAGTCCATGCCTCGGCCACGGCCATCTTCTTCCGTCTTGGGGTTCAAAACCAACCGTAATGCAGAAGAAGCAGAATCAATTCAAGATAAACGAAAAGGAAAAGATATAAAGGTGAAATCCGAACAATGTCTCACCGGCCACACATTTCGCCCAACAGGTGGTGTGCATCGCCAATTGCGTGTTCACGCGGCCACCTAGCCATGCCTTGGCCACCCATCCATGGCTAGACGTGACCACCCTTGCATAGTTGTGCCACCGCGCAGACGCCGGGCCGCGCCATGGCAGAGGCGGCAACCGGCAAGTCCGAGGCTGGTCGCCCTGGCTTGCTTCCATCTCTCCAGGAGCATCCATAATCCATTAGCTAGCTTGTAACCGAGCAAGCAAGCAGAGAGAAGAATGTTTCTCCCTCTTTTCTGAAAACCGCAATGAAATATTGTTTGTGAATGAAACCAAACAAGCACTGCTTGTTCCAGCAAATACGCTGGACTGAGAAAACAGGGCTGTGTGGTGGATACAGTACAATACAAACAACCGAATATGGAGAACAAACCGTGCAGGTGCAGCTCAGCAGATTGCTTCATGGTGCGAGGCAGCAAAGGAAGCTCTCGCAGGCTGCCTGCTTGAGTACACAGGCAGGATCGAAGTAGTTAGACAAAAACTAACCAGTGCATCTCTTTGTGGCAAAGCAGAGGCCACTCGACGAAATCAACTTCAAAGGTTGCGATGGATTGGTTGACATCATACAGCGTCAAGATCTTGATCTACCTCTTCACCCATGCAGATGCAGGTCTTTCATTGACCGACAGGCTGATCAGGGCTCCCGCTTAACCCTCAATTAATAGGCAAGCAGTAATTAAAATTCACGTAGAAATTATGTTTATTTTGTTATGATTAGTTTTATCGTTAAAGATAGTTTGAACATGAGATATTTGTTAAAGATAGTTTTGTGACACCTCTGGTGTCAGTTTAACCAAAGCCAGTCGATTAATAGAATTTCCCACACAAATGAGCTAAGAAAACTTAATATGAATCCTATGTCTAGTTCTTGCAAACTTGTGTGTAAATGTATGTGTGCATGTGTTGAGTGCAATGTGTTTGAAAAACATAATTGGTACCCTTTTAAACTTGACTTGACATGTGTGGTAATAAGACAATAAAATACCCCTTTCATAATGATCGATAAACTTTCTATACAAATCAAATTCAAACTGGAAAACCATCACATGAAATGATAATGGAACCATTCTTTGATTTGAGAAGAGCTACTAATTCAAACAAATTAAATCGACAAGAGTTATTTCTAGTTGTTAGGAAATTGAAATAACTTGCAAAACAATGCAAACATGCATATGAAATAAATAGACATATTCACCATGTCATGTTAAACAAAAACCTAGTTGAAGCCTAGGAGTAAAAGTG